>NC_068447.1:1658242-1686487 GCF_023373465.1 Oncorhynchus keta | reverse complement strand
AGGGAGAGTGGTGTTGTTTTGTCTGTATGGACAGGGCCTCAGGGAGAGTGGTGTTGTTGTTCTGTATGGGGCAGGCCTCAGGGAGAGTGGTGGTGTTGTTCTGGATGGGCAGGCCTCAGGGAGAGTGGTGTTGTTGTTCTGTATGGGGCAGGGCCTCAGGGAGAGTGGTGTTGTTGTTCTGTATGGGGCAGGGCCTCAGGGAGAGTGGTGTTGTTTTTTTCTGTAAGGGCAGGGCCTCAGGAAGAGTGGTGGTGTTGTTCTGTCTGTAAGGGGCAGGGCCTCAGGGAGAGTGGTGTTGTTGTTCTGTATGGGGCAGGTTATCGGGGAGAGTGGTGTTGTTGTTCTGTATGGGGCAGGGCCTCAGGGAGAGTGGTGGTGTTGTTCTGTATGGGCAGGGGCCTCAGGGAGAGTGGTGTTGTTCTGTCTGTATGGGGCAGGGCCTCAGGGAGAGTGGTGTTGTTCTGTCTGTATGGGGCAGGGCCTCAGGGGAGAGTGGTGTTGTTGTTCTGTATGGGGCAGGGCCTCAGGGAGAGTGGTGGTGTTGTTCTGTAGGGGCAGGGCCTCAGGGAGAGTGGTGTTGTTCTGTCTGTATGGGGCAGGGCCTCAGGGAGAGTGGTGTTGTTCTGTCTGTATGGGGCAGGGCCTCAGGGAGAGTGGTGTTGTTGTTCTGTATGGGGCAGGGCCTCAGGGAGAGTGGTGTTGTTCTGTCTGTATGGGGCAGGGCCTCAGGGAGAGTGGTGGTGTTGTTCTGTCTGTATGGGGCAGGGCCTCAGGAAGAGTGGTGTTGTTCTGTCTGTATGGGGCAGGGCCTCGGTGAGAGTGGTGGTGTTGTTCTGTCTGTATGGGGCAGGGCCTCAGGGAGAGTGGTGTTGTTCTGTATGGGCAGGGCCTCAGGGAGAGTGGTGTTGTTCTGTATGGGGCAGGGCCTCAGGGAGAGTGGTGTTGTTCTGTATGGGGCAGGGCCTCAGGGAGAGTGGTGGTGTTGTTCTGTATGGGGGGCAGGGCCTCAGGGAGAGTGGTGTTGTTTGTCTGTATGGGGCAGGGCCTCAGGGGAGAGTGGTGGTGTTGTTCTGTATGGGGCAGGGCCTCAGGGAGAGTGGTGTTGTTCTGTCTGTATGGGGCAGGGCCTCAGGGAGAGTGGTGTTGTTCTGTCTGTATGGGGGGGCAGGGCCTCAGGGAGAGTGGTGTTGTTCTGTCTGTATGGGGCAGGGCCTCAGGGAGAGTGGTGTTGTTCTGTCTGTATGGGGCAGGGCCTCAGGGAGAGTGGTGTTGTTGTTCTGTATGGGGCAGGGCCTCAGGGAGAGTGGTGGTGTTGTTCTGTATGGGGCAGGGCCTCAGGGAGAGTGGTGTTGTTCTGTCTGTATGGGGCAGGGCCTCAGGGAGAGTGGTGTTGTTCTGTCTGTATGGGGCAGGGCCTCAGGGAGAGTGGTGTTGTTGTTCTGTATGGGGCAGGGCCTCAGGGAGGGAGTGGTGTTGTTCTGTCTGTATGGGCAGGGCCTCAGGGAGAGTGGTGGTGTTGTTCTGTATGGGGCAGGGCCTCAGGGAGAGTGGTGTTGGTCTGTCTGTATGGGGCAGGGCCTCAGGGAGAGTGGTGGTGTTGTTCTGTATGTATGGGGCAGGCCCTCAGGGAGAGTGGTGTTGTTCTGTATGTATGGGGCAGGGCCTCAGGGAGAGTGGTGTTGTTCTGTATGGGGCAGGGCCTCAGGAGAGTGGTGTTGTTCTGTATGGGGAAGGGCCTCAGGGAGAGTGGTGGTGTTGTTCTGTATGGGGCAGGGCCTCAGGGAGAGTGGTGTTGTTCTGTATGGGGCAGGGCCTCCAGGGAGCGGTGTTGTTCTGTCTGTATGGGGCAGGGCCTCAGGGAGAGTGGTGTTGTTCTGTCTTTATGGGGCAGGGCCTCAGGGAGAGTGGTGTTGTTCTGTCTGTATGGGGCAGGGCCTCAGGGAGAGTGGTGTGTTGTTCTGTCTGTATGGGGGCAGGGCCTCAGGGAGAGTGGTGTTGTTCTGTCTGTATGGGGCAGGGCCTCAGGGAGAGTGGTGTTGTTCTGTCTGTATGGGGCAGGGCCTCAGGGAGAGTGGTGTTGTTCTGTCTGTATGGGGCAGGGCCTCAGGGAGAGTGGTGTTGTTGTTCTGTATGGGGCAGGCCTCAGGGAGAGTGGTGTTGTTCTGTCTGTATGGGGCAGGGCCTCAGGGAGAGTGGTGGTGTTGTTCTGTCTGTATGGGGCAGGGCCTCAGGGAGAGTGGTGTTGTTCTGTCTGTATGGGGCAGGGCCTCGGTGAGAGTGGTGGTGTTGTTCTGTCTGTATGGGGCAGGGCCTCAGGGAGAGTGGTGTTGTTCTGTATGGGGCAGGGCCTCAGGGAGAGTGGTGTTGTTCTGTATGGGGCAGGGCCTCAGGGAGAGTGGTGTTGTTCTGTGGTCAGGGAGAGTGGTGGTGTTGTTCTGTATGGGGCAGGGCCTCAGGGAGAGTGGTGTTGTTCTGTCTGTATGGGGCAGGGCCTCAGGGAGAGTGGTGGTGTTGTTCTGTATGGGGCAGGGCCTCAGGGAGAGTGGTGTTGTTCTGTCTGTATGGGGGCAGGGCCTCAGGGAGAGTGGTGTTGTTCTGTCTGTATGGGGCAGGGCCTCAGGGAGAGTGGTGTTGTTCTGTCTGTATGGGGCAGGGCCTCAGGGAGAGTGGTGTTGTTCTGTCTGTATGGGGCAGGGCCTCAGGGAGAGTGGTGTTTGTTGTTCTGTATGGGGCAGGGCCTCAGGGAGAGTGGTGGTGTTGTTCTGTATGGGGCAGGGCCTCAGGAGAGTGGTGTTGTTCTGTCTGTATGGGGCAGGGCCTCAGGGAGAGTGGTGTTGTTCTGTCTGTATGGGGCAGGGCCTCAGGGAGAGTGGTGTTGTTGTTCTGTATGGGGCAGGGCCTCAGGGAGAGTGGTGTTGTTCTGTCTGTATGGGGCAGGGCCTCAGGGAGAGTGGTGGTGTTGTTCTGTATGGGGCAGGGCCTCAGGGAGAGTGGTGTTGTTCTGTCTGTATGGGGCAGGGCCTCAGGGAGAGTGGTGGTGTTGTTCTGTCTGTATGGGGCAGACCTCAGGGAGAGTGGTGTTGTTCTGTATGTATGGGGCAGGGCCTCAGGGAGAGTGGTGTTGTTCTGTATGGGGCAGGGCCTCAGGGCCTGTATGGGGCAGGGCCTCAGGGAGAGTGGTGGTGTTGTTCTGTATGGGGCAGGGCCTCAGGGAGAGTGGTGTTGTTCTGTCTGGGGGGGCCTCAGGGAGAGCGGTGTTGTTCTGTCTGTATGGGGCAGGGCCTCAGGAGAGTGGTGTTGTTCTGTCTTTATGGGGCAGGGCCTCAGGGAGAGTGGTGTTGTTCTGTCTGTATGGGGCAGGGCCTCAGGGAGAGTGGTGTGTTGTTCTGTCTGTATGGGGCAGGGCCTCAGGGAGAGTGGTGTTGTTCTGTCTGTATGGGGCAGGGCCTCAGGAGAGTGGTGTTGTTGTTCTGTATGGGGCAGGGCCTCAGGGAGAGCGGTGTTGTTCTGTCTGTATGGGGCAGGGCCTCAGGGAGAGTGGTGTTGTTCTGTCTGTATGGGGCAGGGCCTCAGGGAGAGTGGTGTTGTTCTGTCTGTATGGGGCAGGGCCTCAGGGAGAGTGGTGGTGTTGTTCTGTCTGTATGGGGCAGGGCCTCAGGGCTGTCTGTATGGGGCAGGGCCTCAGAGTGGTGGTGTTGTTCTGTCTGTATGGGGCAGGGCCTCAGGGAGAGTGGTGTTGTTCTGTCTGTATGGGGCAGGGCCTCAGGGAGAGTGGTGGTGTTGTTCTGTCTGTATGGGGCAGGGCCTCAGGGAGAGTGGTGTTGTTCTGTCTGTATGGGGCAGGGCCTCAGGAGAGTGGTGTTGTTCTGTCTGTATGGGGCAGGGCCTCAGGGAGAGTGGTGGTGTTGTTCTGTATGGGGCAGGGCCTCAGGGAGAGTGGTGTTGTTCTGTCTGTATGGGGCAGGGCCTCAGGGAGAGTGGTGTTGTTCTGTCTGTATGGGGCAGGGCCTCAGGGAGAGTGGTGTTGTTCTGTCTGTATGGGGCAGGGCCTCAGGGAGAGTGGTGTTGTTCTGTATGGGGCAGGGCCTCAGGGAGAGTGGTGGTGTTGTTCTGTATGGGGCAGGGCCTTAGGGAGAGCGGTGTTGTTCTGTCTGTATGGGGCAGGGCCTCAGGGAGAGTGGTGTTGTTCTGTCTGTATGGGGCAGGGCCTCAGGGAGAGTGGTGTTGTTCTGTCTGTATGGGGCAGGGCCTCAGGGAGAGTGGTGTTGTTCTGTCTGTATGGGGCAGGGCCTCAGGGAGAGTGGTGTTGTTCTGTATGGGGCAGGGCCTCAGGGAGAGTGGTGTTGTTCTGTCTGTATGGGGCAGGGCCTCAGGGAGAGTGGTGTTGTTCTGTCTGTATGGGGCAGGGCCTCAGGGAGAGTGGTGTTGTTCTGTATGGGGCAGGGACTCAGGGAGAGTGGTGGTGTTGTTCTGTATGGGGCAGGGCCTCAGGGAGAGTGGTGTTGTTCTGTCTGTATGGGGCAGGGCCTCAGGGAGAGTGGTGTTGTTCTGTCTGTATGGGGCAGGGCCTCAGGGAGAGTGGTGTTGTTCTGTCTGTATGGGGCAGGGCCTCAGGGAGAGTGGTGTTGTTCTGTCTGTATGGGGCAGGGCCTCAGGGAGAGTGGTGTTGTTCTGTATGGGGCAGGGCCTCAGGGAGAGTGGTGTTGTTCTGTATGGGGCAGGGCCTCAGGGAGAGTGGTGGTGTTGTTCTGTATGGGGCAGGGCCTCAGGGAGAGTGGTGTTGTTCTGTCTGTATGGGGCAGGGCCTCAGGGAGAGTGGTGTTGTTCTGTCTGTATGGGGCAGGGCCTCAGGGAGAGTGGTGTTGTTCTGTCTGTATGGGGCAGGGCCTCAGGGAGAGTGGTGGTGTTGTCAGGGAGAGTGGTGCTGTTCTGTCTGTATGGGGCAGGGCCTCAGGGAGAGTGGTGTTGTTGTGTCTGTATGGGGCAGGGCCTCAGGTAGAGTGGTGTTGTTCTGTCTGTATGGGCAGGGCCTCAGGGAGAGTGGTGTTGTTGTTCTGTATGGGGCAGGGCCTCAGGGAGAGTGGTGGTGTTGTTCTGTATGGGGCAGGGCCTCAGGGAGAGTGGTGTTGTTCTGTCTGTATGGGGCAGGGCCTCAGGGAGAGTGGTGTTGTTCTGTCTGTATGGGGCAGGGCCTCAGGGAGAGTGGTGGTGTTGTTCTGTCTGTATGGGGCAGGGCCTCAGGGAGAGTGGTGTTGTTCTGTCTGTATGGGGCAGGGCCTCAGGGAGAGTGGTGGTGTTGTTCTGTCTGTATGGGGCAGGGCCTCAGGGAGAGTGGTGTTGTTCTGTCTGTATGGGGCAGGGCCTCAGGGAGAGTGGTGTTGTTGTTCTGTATGGGGCAGGGCCTCAGGTAGAGTGGTGTGTTGTTCTGTCTGTATGGGGCAGGGCCTCAGGGAGAGTGGTGTTGTTCTGTCTGTATGGGGCAGGGCCTCAGGGAGAGTGGTGTTGTTCTGTCTGTATGGGGCAGGGCCTCAGGGAGAGTGGTGTTGTTCTGTCTGTATGGGGCAGGGCCTCAGGGAGAGTGGTGTTGTTCTGTATGGGGCAGGGCCTCAGGGAGAGTGGTGTGTTGTTCTGTATGGGGCAGGGCCTCAGGGAGAGTGGTGTTGTTCTGTCTGTATGGGGCAGGGCCTCAGGGAGAGTGGTGTTGTTCTGTCTGTATGGGGCAGGGCCTCAGGGAGAGTGGTGTTGTTCTGTCTGTATGGGGCAGGGCCTCAGGGAGAGTGGTGTTGTTCTGTATGGGGCAGGGCCTCAGGGAGAGTGGTGTTGTTCTGTCTGTATGGGGCAGGGCCTCAGGGAGAGTGGTGTTGTTCTGTCTGTATGGGGCAGGGCCTCAGGGAGAGTGGTGTTGTTCTGTATGGGGCAGGGCCTCTGGTGGTGGGGGCAGGGCCTCAGGGAGAGTGGTGTTGTTCTGTCTGTATGGGGCAGGGCCTCAGGGAGAGTGGTGTTGTTCTGTCTGTATGGGGCAGGGCCTCAGGGAGAGTGGTGTTGTTCTGTCTGTATGGGGCAGGGCCTCAGGGAGAGTGGTGGTGTTGTTCTGTCTGTATGGGGCAGGGCCTCAGGGAGAGTGGTGCTTGTTCTGTCTGTATGGGGCAGGGCCTCGGAGAGTGGTGTTGTTCTGTATGGGGCAGGGCCTCAGGTAGAGTGGTGTTGTTCTGTCTGTATGGGCAGGGCCTCAGGGAGAGTGGTGTTGTTGTTCTGTATGGGGCAGGGCCTCAGGTAGAGTGGTGGTGTTGTTCTGTATGGGGCAGGGCCTCAGGGAGAGTGGTGTTGTTCTGTCTGTATGGGGCAGGGCCTCAGGGAGAGTGGTGTTGTTCTGTCTGTATGGGGCAGGGCCTCAGGGAGAGTGGTGGTGTTGTTCTGTCTGTATGGGGCAGGGCCTCAGGGAGAGTGGTGTTGTTCTGTCTGTATGGGGCAGGGCCTCAGGGAGAGTGGTGGTGTTGTTCTGTCTGTATGGGGCAGGGCCTCAGGGAGAGTGGTGTTGTTCTGTCTGTATGGGGCAGGGCCTCAGGGAGAGTGGTGGTGTTGTTCTGTCTGTATGGGGCAGGGCCTCAGGGAGAGTGGTGTTGTTCTGTCTGTATGGGGCAGGGCCTCGGTGAGAGTGGTGTTGTTGTTCTGTATGGGGCAGGGCCTCAGGTAGAGTGGTGGTGTTGTTCTGTATGGGGCAGGGCCTCAGGGAGAGTGGTGTTGTTCTGTCTGTATGGGGCAGGGCCTCAGGGAGAGTGGTGTTGTTCTGTCTGTATGGGGCAGGGCCTCAGGGAGAGTGGTGTTGTTCTGTCTGTATGGGGCAGGGCCTCAGGGAGAGTGGTGTTGTTCTGTATGGGGCAGGGCCTCAGGGAGAGTGGTGTGTTGTTCTGTATGGGGCAGGGCCTCAGGGAGAGTGGTGTTGTTCTGTCTGTATGGGGCAGGGCCTCAGGGAGAGTGGTGTTGTTCTGTCTGTATGGGGCAGGGCCTCAGGGAGAGTGGTGTTGTTCTGTCTGTATGGGGCAGGGCCTCAGGGAGAGTGGTGTTGTTCTGTATGGGGCAGGGCCTCAGGGAGAGTGGTGTTGTTCTGTATGGGGCAGGGCCTCAGGGAGAGTGGTGGTGTTGTTCTGTATGGGGCAGGGCCTCAGGAGAGTGGTGTTGTTCTGTCTGTATGGGGCAGGGCCTCAGGGAGAGTGGTGTTGTTCTGTCTGTATGGGGCAGGGCCTCAGGGAGAGTGGTGTTGTTCTGTCTGTATGGGGCAGGGCCTCAGGGAGAGTGGTGGTGTTGTTCTGTCTGTATGGGGCAGGGCCTCAGGAGAGTGGTGTTGTTCTGTCTGTATGGGGCAGGGCCTCAGTGAGAGTGGTGTTGTTGTTCTGTATGGGGCAGGGCCTCCAGGTAGAGTGGTGTTGTTCTGTCTGTATGGGGCAGGGCCTCAGGTGAGAGTGGTGTTGTTGTTCTGTATGGGGCAGGGCCTCAGGTAGAGTGGTGGTGTTGTTCTGTATGGGGGCAGGGCCTCAGGGAGAGTGGTGTTGTTCTGTCTGTATGGGGCAGGGCCTCAGGGAGAGTGGTGGTGTTGTTCTGTCTGTATGGGGCAGGCCCTCAGGGAGAGTGGTGTTGTTCTGTATGTATGGGGCAGGGCCTCAGGGAGAGTGGTGTTGTTCTGTATGGGGCAGGGCCTCAGGGAGAGTGGTGTTGTTCTGTATGGGGCAGGGCCTCAGGGAGAGTGGTGGTGTTCTGTCTGTATGGGGCAGGGCCTCAGGGAGAGTGGTGTTGTTCTGTCTGTATGGGGCAGGGCCTCAGGGAGAGTGGTGTTGTTCTGTCTGTATGGGGCAGGGCCTCAGGGAGAGTGGTGTTGTTCTGTCTGTATGGGGCAGGGCCTCAGGGAGAGTGGTGGTGTTGTTCTGTCTGTATGGGGCAGGGCCTCAGGGAGAGTGGTGTCGTTCTGTCTGTATGGGGCAGGGCCTCAGGGAGAGTGGTGGTGTTGTTCTGTCTGTATGGGGCAGGGCCTCAGGGAGAGTGGTGTTGTTGTTCTGTATGGGGCAGGGCCTCAGGGAGAGTGGTGTTGTTCTGTCTGTATGGGGCAGGGCCTCAGGGAGAGTGGTGGTGTTGTTCTGTCTGTATGGGGCAGGGCCTCAGGGAGAGTGGTGTTGTTCTGTCTGTATGGGGCAGGGCCTCAGGGAGAGTGGTGTTGTTCTGTTCAGGGAGAGTTGTTGTTCTGTATGGGGCAGGGCCTCAGGTAGAGTGGTGTTGTTGTTCTGTATGGGGCAGGGCCTCAGGTAGAGTGGTGGTGTTGTTCTGTATGGGGCAGGGCCTCAGGGAGAGTGGTGGTGTTGTTCTGTCTGTATGGGGCAGGGCCTCAGGGAGAGTGGTGTTGTTGTTCTGTATGGGGCAGGGCCTCAGGGAGAGTGGTGTTGTTCTGTCTGTATGGGGCAGGGCCTCAGGGAGAGTGGTGGTGTTGTTCTGTATGTATGGGGCAGGGCCTCAGGGAGAGTGGTGTTGTTCTGTATGTATGGGGCAGGGCCTCAGGGAGAGTGGTGTTGTTCTGTCTGGGGCAGGGCCTCAGGGAGAGTGGTGTTGTTCTGTATGGGGCAGGGCCTCAGGAGAGTGGTGGTGTTGTGTCTGTATGGGGCAGGGCCTCAGGGAGAGCGGTGTTGTTCTGTCTGTATGGGGCAGGGCCTCAGGGAGAGTGGTGTTGTTCTGTCTGTATGGGGCAGGGCCTCAGGGAGAGTGGTGGTGTTGTTCTGTCTGTATGGGGCAGGGCCTCAGGGAGAGTGGTGGTGTTGTTCTGTCTGTATGGGGCAGGGCCTCAGGGAGAGTGGTGTTGTTCTGTCTGTATGGGGCAGGGCCTCGGTGAGAGTGGTGGTGTTGTTCTGTCTGTATGGGGCAGGGCCTCAGGGAGAGTGGTGTTGTTCTGTCTGTATGGGGCAGGGCCTCAGGGAGAGTGGTGGTGTTGTTCTGTCTGTATGGGGCAGGGCCTCAGGGAGAGTGGTGTTGTTCTGTCTGTATGGGGCAGGGCCTCGGTGAGAGTGGTGTTGTTGTTCTGTATGGGGCAGGGCCTCAGGTAGAGTGGTGTTGTTCTGTCTGTATGGGGCAGGGCCTCAGGGAGAGTGGTGTTGTTGTTCTGTATGGGGCAGGGCCTCAGGTAGAGTGGTGTTGTTGTTCTGTATGGGGCAGGGCCTCAGGTAGAGTGGTGGTGTTGTTCTGTATGGGGCAGGGCCTCAGGGAGAGTGGTGTTGTTCTGTCTGTATGGGGCAGGGCATCAGGAGAGTGGTGTTGTTCTGTCTGTATGGGGCAGGCCTCAGGGAGAGTGGTGTTGTTGTTCTGTATGGGGCAGGGCCTCAGGGAGAGTGGTGTTGTTGTTCTGTATGGGGCAGGGCCTCAGGGAGAGTGGTGGTGTTGTTCTGTCTGTATGGGGCAGGGCCCCAGGGAGAGTGGTGTTGTTCTGTCTGTATGGGGCAGGGCCTCAGGTGAGAGTGGTGGTGTTGTTCTGTCTGTATGGGGCAGGGCCTCAGGGAGAGTGGTGTTGTTCTGTCTGTATGGGGCAGGGCCTCGGTGAGAGTGGTGGTGTTGTTCTGTCTGTATGGGGCAGGGCCTCAGGGAGAGTGGTGTTGTTCTGTCTGTATGGGGCAGGGCCTCAGGGAGAGTGGTGTTGTTCTGTCTGTATGGGGCAGGGCCTCAGGGAGAGTGGTGGTGTTGTTCTGTCTGTATGGGGCAGGGCCTCAGGGAGAGTGGTGTTGTTCTGTCTGTATGGGGCAGGGCCTCGGGTGAGAGTGGTGTTGTTGTTCTGTATGGGGCAGGGCCTCAGGTAGAGTGGTGGTGTTGTTCTGTATGGGGCAGGGCCTCAGGGAGAGTGGTGTTGTTCTGTCTGTATGGGGCAGGGCCTCAGGGAGAGTGGTGTTGTTCTGTCTGTATGGGGCAGGGCCTCAGGGAGAGTGGTGTTGTTCTGTCTGTATGGGGCAGGGCCTCAGGGAGAGTGGTGTTGTTCTGTATGGGGCAGGGCCTCAGGGAGAGTGGTGGTGTTGTTCTGTATGGGGCAGGGCCTCAGGGAGAGCGGTGTTGTTCTGTCTGTATGGGGCAGGGCCTCAGGGAGAGCGGTGTTGTTCTGTCTGTATGGGGCAGGGCCTCAGGGAGAGTGGTGTTGTTCTGTATGGGGCAGGGCCTCAGGGAGAGTGGTGTTGTTCTGTATGGGGCAGGGCCTCAGGGAGAGTGGTGGTGTTGTTCTGTATGGGGCAGGGCCTCAGGGAGAGTGGTGTTGTTCTGTCTGTATGGGGGCAGGGCCTCAGGGAGAGTGGTGTTGTTCTGTCTGTATGGGGCAGGGCCTCAGGGAGAGTGGTGGTGTTGTTCTGTCTGTATGGGGCAGGGCCTCAGGGAGAGTGGTGTTGTTCTGTCTGTATGGGGCAGGGCCTCAGGGAGAGTGGTGTTGTTCTGTATGGGGCAGGGCCTCAGGGAGAGTGGTGGTGTTGTTCTGTATGGGGCAGGGCCTCAGGGAGAGCGGTGTTGTTCTGTCTGTATGGGGCAGGGCCTCAGGGAGAGCGGTGTTGTTCTGTCTGTATGGGGCAGGGCCTCAGGGAGAGTGGTGTTGTTCTGTCTGTATGGGGCAGGGCCTCAGGGAGAGTGGTGTTGTTCTGTCTGTATGGGGCAGGGCCTCAGGGAGAGTGGTGTTGTTCTGTCTGTATGGGGCAGGGCCTCAGGGAGAGTGGTGGTGTTGTTCTGTCTGTATGGGGCAGGGCCTCAGGGAGAGTGGTGTTGTTCTGTCTGTATGGGGCAGGGCCTCAGGGAGAGTGGTGTTGTTCTGTATGGGGCAGGGCCTCAGGGAGAGTGGTGGTGTTGTTCTGTATGGGGCAGGGCCTCAGGGAGAGTGGTGTTGTTCTGTCTGTATGGGGCAGGGCCTCAGGGAGAGTGGTGTTGTTCTGTCTGTATGGGGCAGGGCCTCAGGGAGAGTGGTGGTGTTGTTCTGTCTGTATGGGGCAGGGCCTCAGGGAGAGTGGTGTTGTTCTGTCTGTATGGGGCAGGGCCTCAGGGGAGAGTGGTGTTGTTCTGTATGGGGCAGGGCCTCAGGGAGAGTGGTGGTGTTGTTCTGTATGGGGCAGGGCCTCAGGGAGAGCGGTGTTGTTCTGTCTGTATGGGGCAGGGCCTCAGGGAGAGCGGTGTTGTTCTGTCTGTATGGGGCAGGGCCTCAGGGAGAGTGGTGTTGTTCTGTCTGTATGGGGCAGGGCCTCAGGGAGAGTGGTGTTGTTCTGTCTGTATGGGGCAGGGCCTCAGGGAGAGTGGTGTTGTTCTGTCTGTATGGGGCAGGGCCTCAGGGAGAGTGGTGGTGTTGTTCTGTCTGTATGGGGCAGGGCCTCAGGGAGAGTGGTGTTGTTCTGTCTGTATGGGGCAGGGCCTCAGGGAGAGTGGTGTTTCTTCTGTATGGGGCAGGGCCTCAGGGAGAGTGGTGGTGTTGTTCTGTATGGGGCAGGGCCTCAGGGAGAGTGGTGTTGTTCTGTCTGTATGGGGCAGGGCCTCAGGGAGAGCGGTGTTGTTCTGTCTGTATGGGGCAGGGCCTCAGGGAGAGTGGTGTTGTTCTGTCTGTATGGGGCAGGGCCTCAGGGAGAGTGGTGTTGTTCTGTCTGTATGGGGCAGGGCCTCAGGGAGAGTGGTGTTGTTCTGTATGGGGCAGGGCCTCAGGGAGAGTGGTGTTGTTCTGTATGGGGCAGGGCCTCAGGGAGAGTGGTGGTGTTGTTCTGTCTGTATGGGGCAGGGCCTCAGGGAGAGTGGTGGTGTTGTTCTGTCTGTATGGGGCAGGGCCTCAGGGAGAGTGGTGTTGTTCTGTCTGTATGGGGCAGGGCCTCAGGGAGAGTGGTGGTGTTGTTCTGTCTGTATGGGGCAGGGCCTCAGGGAGAGTGGTGTTGTTCTGTCTGTATGGGGCAGGGCCTGGTGAGAGTGGTGTTGTTGTTCTGTATGGGGCAGGCCCTCAGGGAGAGTGGTGTTGTTCTGTATGTATGGGGCAGGGCCTCAGGGAGAGTGGTGTTGTTCTGTATGGGGCAGGGCCTCAGGGAGAGTGGTGTTGTTCTGTATGGGGCAGGGCCTCAGGGAGAGTGGTGGTGTTGTTCTGTATGGGGCAGGGCCTCAGGGAGAGCGGTGTTGTTCTGTCTGTATGGGGCAGGGCCTCAGGGAGAGTGGTGTTGTTCTGTCTGTATGGGGCAGGGCCTCAGGGAGAGTGGTGTTGTTCTGTCTGTATGGGGCAGGGCCTCAGGGAGAGTGGTGGTGTTGTTCTGTCTGTATGGGGCAGGGCCTCAGGGAGAGTGGTGTTGTTCTGTCTGTATGGGGCAGGGCCTCGGTGAGAGTGGTGGTGTTGTTCTGTCTGTATGGGGCAGGGCCTCAGGGAGAGTGGTGTTGTTCTGTCTATATGGGGCAGGGCCTCAGGGAGAGTGGTGGTGTTGTTATGTATGGGGCAGGGCCTCATGGAGAGTGGTGTTGTTCTGTATGGGGCAGGGCCTCAGGGAGAGTGGTGTTGATCTGTCTGTATGGGGCAGGGCCTCAGGGAGAGTGGTGTTGTTCTGTCTGTATGGGGCAGGGCCTCAGGGAGAGTGGTGTTGTTCTGTCTGTATGGGGCAGGGCCTCAGGGAGAGTGGTGTTGTTGTTCTGTATGGGGCAGGGCCTCAGGTAGAGTGGTGGTGTTGTTCTGTATGGGGCAGGGCCTCAGGGAGAGTGGTGGTGTTGTTCTGTCTGTATGGGGCAGGGCCTCAGGGAGAGTGGTGTTGTTCTGTCTGTATGGGGCAGGGCCTCAGGGAGAGTGGTGTTGTTGTTCTGTATGGGGCAGGGCCTCAGGGAGAGTGGTGTTGTTGTTCTGTATGGGGCAGGGCCTCAGGGAGAGTGGTGTTGTTCTGTCTGTATGGGGCAGGGCCTCAGGGAGAGTGGTGGTGTTGTTCTGTATGGGGCAGGGCCTCAGGGAGATTGGTGTTGTTCTGTCTGTATGGGGCAGGGCCTCAGGGAGAGTGGTGGTGTTGTTCTGTATGTATGGGGCAGGGCCTCAGGGAGAGTGGTGTTGTTCTGTATGGGGCAGGGCCTCAGGGAGAGTGGTGGTGTTGTTCTGTATGGGGCAGGGCCTCAGGGAGAGTGGTGTTGTTCTGTCTGTATGGGGCAGGGCCTCAAGGAGAGTGGTGTTGTTCTGTCTGTATGGGGCAGGGCCTCAGGGTGAGTGGTGTTGTTCTGTCTGTATGGGGCAGGGCCTCAGGGAGAGTGGTGGTGTTGTTCTGTATGGGGCAGGGCCTCAGGGAGAGTGGTGTTGTTCTGTATGGGGCAGGGCCTCAGGGAGAGTGGTGTTGTTCTGTATGGGGCAGGGCCTCAGGGAGAGTGGTGGTGTTGTTCTGTATGGGGCAGGGCCTCAGGGAGAGTGATGTTGTTCTGTCTGTATGGGGCAGGGCCTCAGGGAGAGTGGTGTTGTTCTGTCTGTATGGGGCAGGGCCTCAGGGAGAGTGGTGGTGTTGTTCTGTCTGTATGGGGCAGGGCCTCAGGGAGAGTGGTGTTGTTCTGTCTGTATGGGGCAGGGCCTCGGTGAGAGTGGTGGTGTTGTTCTGTCTGTATGGGGCAGGGCCTCAGGGAGAGTGGTGTTGTTCTGTCTGTGGGGCAGGGCCTCGGAGAGTGGTGGTGTTGTTCTGTCTGTATGGGGCAGGGCCTCAGGGAGAGTGGTGTTGTTCTGTCTGTATGGGGCAGGGCCTCGGTGAGAGTGGTGGTGTTGTTCTGTCTGTATGGGGCAGGGCCTCAGGGAGAGTGGTGTTGTTCTGTCTGTATGGGGCAGGGCCTCGGTGAGAGTGGTGGTGTTGTTCTGTCTGTATGGGGCAGGGCCTCAGGGAGAGTGGTGTTGTTCTGTCTGTATGGGGCAGGGCCTCAGGGAGAGTGGTGGTGTTGTTCTGTCTGTATGGGGCAGGGCCTCAGGGAGAGTGGTGTTGTTCTGTCTGTATGGGGCACGGCCTCAGGGAGAGTGGTGTTGTTGTTCTGTATGGGGCAGGGCCTCAGGGAGAGTGGTGTTGTTGTTCTGTATGGGGCAGGGCCTCAGGGAGAGTGGTGTTGTTCTGTCTGTATGGGGCAGGGCCTCAGGGAGAGTGGTGGTGTTGTTCTGTATGGGGCAGGGCCTCAGGGAGATTGGTGTTGTTCTGTCTGTATGGGGCAGGGCCTCAGGGAGAGTGGTGTTGTTCTGTCTGTATGGGGCAGGGCCTCAGTGAGAGTGGTGTTGTTGTTCTGTATGGGGCAGGGCCTCAGGTAGAGTGGTGGTGTTGTTCTGTATGGGGCAGGGCCTCAGGGAGAGTGGTGTTGTTCTGTCTGTATGGGGCAGGGCCTCAGGGAGAGTGGTGTTGTTCTGTCTGTATGGGGCAGGGCCTCTAGGAGAGTGGTGGTGTTGTTCTGTATGTATGGGGCAGGGCCTCAGGGAGAGTGGTGTTGTTCTGTATGGGGCAGGGCCTCAGGGAGAGTGGTGTTGTTCTGTATGGGGCAGGGCCTCAGGGAGAGTGGTGGTGTTGTTCTGTATGGGGCAGGGCCTCAGGAGAGTGGTGTTGTTCTATCTGTATGGGGCAGGGCCTCAAGGATAGTGGTGTAGTTCTGTCTGTATGGGGCAGGGCCTCAGGGTGAGTGGTGTTGTTCTGTCTGTATGGGGCAGGGCCTCAGGGAGAGTGGTGGTGTTGTTCTGTATGGGGCAGGGCCTCAGGGAGAGTGGTGTTGTTCTGTATGGGGGCAGGGCCTCAGGGAGAGTGGTGTTGATCTGTCTGTATGGGGCAGGGCCTCAGGGAGAGTGGTGGTGTTGTTCTGTATGGGGTAGGGCCTCAGGGAGAGTGGTGTTGTTCTGTCTGTATGGGGCAGGGCCTCAGGGAGAGTGGTGTTGTTCTGTCTGTATGGGGCAGGGCCTCAGGGAGAGTGGTGGTGTTGTTCTGTCTGTATGGGGCAGGGCCTCAGGGAGAGTGGTGTTGTTCTGTCTGTATGGGGCAGGGCCTCGGGAGAGTGGTGGTGTTGTTCTGTCTGTATGGGGCAGGGCCTCAGGGAGAGTGGTGTTGTTCTGTCTGTATGGGGCAGGGCCTCAGGGAGAGTGGTGGTGTTGTTCTGTCTGTATGGGGCAGGGCCTCAGGGAGAGTGGTGTTGTTCTGTCTGTATGGGGCAGGGCCTCGGTGAGAGTGGTGGTGTTGTTCTGTCTGTATGGGGCAGGGCCTCAGGGAGAGTGGTGTTGTTCTGTCTGTATGGGGCAGGGCCTCAGGGAGAGTGGTGGTGTTGTTCTGTCTGTATGGGGCAGGGCCTAAGGGAGAGTGGTGTTGTTCTGTCTGTATGGGGCAGGGCCTCGGTGAGAGTGGTGGTGTTGTTCTGTCTGTATGGGGCAGGGCCTCGGGAGAGTGGTGGTGTTGTTCTGTCTGTATGGGGCAGGGCCTCAGGGAGAGTGGTGTTGTTCTGTCTGTATGGAGCAGGGCCTCGGTGAGAGTGGTGGTGTTGTTCTGTCTGTATGGGGCAGGGCCTCAGGCAGAGTGGTGTTGTTCTGTCTGTATGGGGCAGGGCCTCAGGGAGAGTGGTGGTGTTGTTCTGTCTGTATGGGGCAGGGCCTCAGGGAGAGTGGTGGTGTTGTTCTGTCTGTATGGGGCAGGGCCTCAGGGAGAGTGGTGGTGTTGTTCTGTCTGTATGGGGCAGGGCCTCAGGGAGAGTGGTGGTGTTGTTCTGTCTGTATGGGGCAGGGCCTCGGTGAGAGTGGTGGTGTTGTTCTGTCTGTATGGGGCAGGGCCTCAGGGAGAGTGGTGTTGTTCTGTCTGTATGGGGCAGGGCCTCAGGGAGAGTGGTGTTGTTCTGTCTGTATGGGGCAGGGCCTCAGGGAGAGCGGTGTTGTTCTGTCTGTATGGGGCAGGGCCTCAGGGAGAGTGGTGGTGTTGTTCTGTCTGTATGGGGCAGGGCCTCAGGGAGAGTGGTGTTGTTCTGTCTGTATGGGGCAGGGCCTCAGGGAGAGTGGTGTTGTTCTGTCTGTATGGGGCAGGGCCTCAGGGAGAGCGGTGTTGTTCTGTCTGTATGGGGCAGGGCCTCAGGGAGAGTGGTGGTGTTGTTCTGTCTGTATGGGGCAGGGCCTCAGGGAGAGTGGTGTTGTTCTGTCTGTATGGGGCAGGGCCTCGGTGAGAGTGGTGGTGTTGTTCTGTCTGTATGGGGCAGGGCCTCAGGGAGATTGGTGGTGTTGTTCTGTCTGTATGGGGCAGGGCCTCAGGGAGAGTGGTGGTGTTGTTCTGTATGGGGCAGGGCCTCAGGGAGAGTGGTGTTGTTCTGTATGGGGCAGGGGCTCAGGGAGAGTGGTGTTGTTCTGTATGGGGCAGGGCCTCAGGGAGAGTGGTGGTGTTGTTCTGTATGGGGCAGGGCCTCAGGGAGAGTGGTGGTGTTGTTCTGTATGGGGCAGGGCCTCAGGGAGAGTGGTGTTGTTCTGTCTGTATGGGGCAGGGCCTCAGGGAGAGTGGTGTTGTTCTGTCTGTATGGGGCAGGGCCTCAGGGAGAGTGGTGGTGTTGTTCTGTCTCTATGGGGCAGGGCCTCAGGGAGAGTGGTGTTGTTCTGTCTGTATGGGGCAGGGCCTCGGTGAGAGTGGTGGTGTTGTTCTGTCTGTATGGGGCAGGGCCTCAGGGAGAGTAGTGTTGTTCTGTATGGAGCAGGGCCTCAGGGAGAGTGGTGTTGTTCTGTATGGGGCAGGGCCTCAGGGAGAGTGGTGTTGTTCTGTATGGGGCATGTAACTCTAACAGATTCCATACCATCATTAACCCTCCAACAAAAAACGAAGGAATACTGTTCATAAAGTTATCAAATTATTCTTGCACCCACAAGGGGGAGACATTGTGTAGACTTTACAGTAAGCAGTTATTCACCCGTAGTTATAGTGTTGAGTTTGCCAGTTTTTAGGTCAGCCTTTTCTCATTCGAGTGTTTGTGTAAATGATTTAAAATAAAAAGCTGCTTATCACCTGAAATTAGGCAATGTAAAGACTCTGGCTCTCTCTCAAAAGGCCTACCAGTTCTCTCCGAGTTAGACTCTGGCGCTCTCTCAAAAGGCCTACCAGTTCTGTCCGAGTTAGACTCTGGCTTTCTCTCAAAAGGCCTACCAGTTCTGCCCGAGTTAGACTCTGGCTCCCTCAAAAGGCAAAAGGCCTACCTACAGTTCTGTCCGAGTTAGACTTAAAAGACTCTGGCTCTGGCTCTCTCAAAAGGCCTACCAGTTCTGTCCGAGTTAGACTCTGGCTCTCTCTCAAAAGGCCTACCAGTTCTGTCCGAGTTAGACTCTGGCTCTCTCTCAAAAGGCCTACCAGTTCTGTCCGAGTTAGACTCTGGCTCTCTCTCAAAAGGCCTACCAGTTCTGTCCGAGTTAGACTCTGGCTCTCTCTCAAAAGGCCTACCAGTTCTGTCCGAGTTAGACTCTGGCTCTCTCTCAAAAGGCTCCACAGCTGTCAATAACTCTGTATTGTCAACAACTCTGGAATGTCAACAACTCTGGAATGACAGCTCCACAGATGTCAACAACTCTGGAATGACAGCTCCACAGGTGTCAACAACTCTGAATGACAGCTCCACAGGTGTCAACAACTCTGGAATGTCAACAACTCTGGAATGACAGCTCCACAGATGTAAACAACTCTGGAATGTCAGCTCCACAGATGTAAACAACTCTGGAATGTCAGCTCCACAGATGTAAACAACTCTGGAATGACAGCTCCACACAGATGTCAACAACTCTGGAATGACAGCTCCACAGGTGTCAACAACTCTGGAATGACAGCTCCACAGGTGTCAACAACTCTGGAATGTCAGCTCCACAGATGTCAATAACTCTGTATTGTCAACAACTCTGGAATGTCAACAACTCTGGAATGTCAACAACTCTGGAATGTCAACAACTCTGGACTGTCAGCTCCACAGATGTCAACAACTCTGGAATGTCAGCTCCACAGATGTCAACAACTCTGGAATGTCAGCTCCACAGATGTCAACAACTCTGGAATGTCAGCTCCACAGATGTCAACAACTCTGGAATGTCAGCTCCACAGATGTCAACAACTCTGGAATGTCAGCTCCACAGATGTCAACAACTCTGGAATGACAGCTCCACAGATGTCAACAACTCTGGAATGTCAGCTCCACAGATGTCAACAACTCTGAATGTCAGCTCCACAGATGTCAACAACTCTGGAATGTCAACAACTCTGGAATGACAACTCCACAGATGTCAACAACTCTGAATGTTAGCTCCACAGATGTCAACAACTCTGGAATGTCAACAACTCTGAATGACAGCTCCACAGATGTCAACAACTCTGGAATGTCAGCTCCACAGATGTCAACAACTCTGGAATGACATCTCCACAGATGTCAACAACTCTGGAATGTAAACAACTCTGGAATGACAGCTCCACAGATGTCAACAACTCTGGAATGTCAACAACTCTGAATGACAGCTCCACAGATGTCAACAACTCTGGAATGTCAGCTCCACAGATGTCAACAACTCTGGAATGTCAACAACTCTGGAATGACAGCTCCACAGATGTCAACAACTCTGGAATGACAGCTCCACAGATGTCAACAACTCTGGAATGACAGCTCCACAGATGTCAACAACTCTGGAATGTCAGCTCCACAGATGTCCACAACTCTGAATGTCAGCTCCACAGATGTCAACAACTCTGGAATGTCAACAACTCTGGAATGACAGCTCCACAGATGTCAACAACTCTGGAATGACAGCTCCACAGATGTCCACAACTCTGGAATGACAGCTCCACAGATGTCAACAACTCTGGAATGTCAGCTCCACAGATGTCCACAACTCTGGAATGTCAACAACTCTGGAATGACAGCTCCACAGGTGTCAACAACTCTGGAATGACAGCTCCACAGATGTCAACAACTCTGGAATGTCAACAACTCTGGAATGACAGCTCCACAGGTGTCAACAACTCTGGAATGACAGCTCCGCAGATGTCAACAACTCTGGAATGTCAACAACTCTGGAATGACAGCTCCACAGGTGTCAACAACTCTGGAATGACAGCTCCACAGGTGTCAACAACTCTGAATGACAGCTCCACAGATGTCAACAACTCTGGAATGTCAGCTCCACAGATGTCCACAACTCTGGAATGACAGCTCCACAGATGTCCACAACTCTGGAATGACAGCTCCACAGATGTCCACAACTCTGGAATGACAGCTCCGCAGATGTCAACAACTCTGGAATGTCAGCTCCACAGATGTCCACAACTCTGGAATGTCAGCTCCACAGATGTCCACAACTCTGGAATGACAGCTCCACAGATGTCCACAACTCTGGAATGTCAGCTCCACAGATGTCAACAACTCTGGAATGTCAGCTCCACAGATGTCAACAACTCTGGAATGTCAGCTCCACAGATGTCAATAACTCTGTATTGTCAACAACTCTGGAATGTCAACAACTCTGGAATGACAGCTCCACAGATGTCAACAACTCTGGAATGACAGCTCCACAGATGTCAACAACTCTGGAATGACAGCTCCACAGATGTCCACAACTCTGGAATGTCAGCTCCACAGATAAACAACTCTGGAATATCAACAACTCTGGAATGACAACTCCACAGATGTCAACAACTCTGGAATGTCAGCTCCACAGATGTCAACAACTCTGGAATGTCAACAACTCTGGAATGACAGCTCCACAGATGTCAACAACTCTGGAATGACAGCTCCACAGATGCCAACAACTCTGGAATGACAGCTCCACAGATGTCAACAACTCTGGAATGTCAACAACTCTGGAATGACAGCTCCACAGATGTCCACAACTCTGAATGTCAGCTCCACAGATGTCAACAACTCTGGAATGTCAACAACTCTGGAATGTCAGCTCCACAGATGTCAACAACTCTGGAGTGACAGCTCCACAGATGTCAACAACTCTGGAGTGACAGCTCCACAGATGTCAACAACTCTGGAATGTCAACAACTCTGGAATGTCAGCTCCACAGATGTCCACAACTCTGAATGTTAGCTCCACAGATGTCAACAACTCTGGAATGTCAACAACTCTGGAATGGAATGTCAACAACTCTGGAATGACAGCTCCACAGATGCCAACAACTCTGGGATGTCAGCTCCACAGATGTCAACAACACTGGAATGTCAACAACTCTGGAATGACAGCTCCACAGATGTCCACAACTCTGGAATGTCAGCTCCACAGATGTCAACAACTCTGGAATGTCAGCTCCACAGATGTCAATAACTCTGTATTGTCAACAACTCTGGAATGTCAACAACTCTGGAATGTCAACAACTCTGAATGTCAACAACTCTGGAATGTCAGCTCCACAGATGTCAACAACTCTGGAATGTCAACAACTCTGGAATGACAGCTCCACAGATGTCAACAACTCTGGAATGACAGCTCCACAGATAAACAACTCTGGAATATCAACAACTCTGGAATGTCAGCTCCACAGATGTCAACAACTCTGGATTGTCAACAACTCTGGAATGTCAACAACTCTGGAATGACAACTCCACAGATGTCAACAACTCTGGAATGACATCTCCACAGATGTCAACAACTCTGGAATGTCAACAACTCTGGAATGACAGCTCCACAGATAATCAACTCTGGAATGTCAACAACTCTGGAATGACAGCTCCACAGATGTCAACAACTCTGGAATGACATCTCCACAGATGTCAACAACTCTGGAATGTCAACAACTCTGGAATGACAGCTCCACAGATGTCAACAACTCTGGAATGTCAACAACTCTGGAATGACAGCTCCACAGATGTCCACAACTCTGGAATGACAGCTCCACAGATGTCCACAACTCTGGAATGACAGCTCCACAGATGTCCACAACTCTGGAATGACAGCTCCACAGATGTCAACAACTCTGAATGTCAGCTCCACAGTTGTCAACAACTCTGGAATGACAGCTCCACAGATGTCCACAACTCTGGAATGTCAGCTCCACAGATGTCCACAACTCTGGAATGTCAGCTCCGCAGATGTCCACAACTCTGGAATGACAGCTCCACAGATGTCAACAACTCTGGAATGACAGCTCCACAGATGTCAACAACTCTGGAATGACAGCTCCGCAGATGTCAACAACTCTGGAATGACAGCTCCGCAGATGTCAACAACTCTGGAATGACAGCTCCACAGATGTCCACAACTCTGGAATGTCAGCTCCACAGATGTCCACAACTCTGGAATGTCAGCTCCGCAGATGTCCACAACTCTGGAATGTCAGCTCCGCAGATGTCAACAACTCTGGAATGTCAGCTCCACAGATGTCAATAACTCTGTATTGTCAACAACTCTGGAATGTCAACAACTCTGGAATGACAGCTCCACAGATGTCAACAACTCTGGAATGACAGCTCCACAGATGTCAACAACTCTGGAATGTCAGCTCCACAGATGTCCACAACTCTGGAATGTCAGCTCCACAGATGTCAATAACTCTGTATTGTCAACAACTCTGGAATGTCAACAACTCTGGAATGACAACTCCACAGATGTCAACAACTCTGGAATGTCAGCTCCACAGATGTCAATAACTCTGCATTGTCAACAACTCTGGAATGTCAACAACTCTGGAATGACAACTCCACAGATGTCAACAACTCTGGAATGTCAGCTCCACAGATGTCAATAACTCTGTATTGTCAACAACTCTGGAATGTCAACAACTCTGGAATGACAGCTCCACAGATAAACAACTCTGGAATGTCAACAACTCTGGAATGACAGCTTCACAGATGTCAACAACTCTGGAATGTCAACAACTCTGGAATGTCAACAACTCTGGAATGTCAACAACTCTGGAATGACAACTCCACAGATGTCAACAACTCTGGAATGTCAGCTCCACAGATGTCAACAACTCTGGAATGTCAACAACTCTGGAATGTCAACAACTCTGGAATGTCAACAACTCTGGAATGTCAACAACTCTGGAATGTCAGCTCCACAGATGTCAACAACTCTGGAATGTCAACAACTCTGGAATGTCAACAACTCTGGAATGTCAACAACTCTGGAATGTCAACAACTCTGGAATGTCAACAACTCTGGACTGTCAGCTCCACAGATGTCAACAACTCTGGACTGTCAGCTCCACAGATGTCAACAACTCTGCATTTAATGACCTACTTCACTGCATTCATCTTTCCCTTTATGCTGACTAGTCTCCCAGTCCCTGCCGCTGAAAAAAACAATGGAATGGTTTCCTCCAGATCTGCACTTGGCTCTCAGGCTAAAGAGTTCAATCTTTGTTTCAGAAAATTATAACTTGAAAATTATAAAAGATATCCCAAAAAAATGATGTAAGCACACTGGACCTGACCAGTCTACACATTTTAAAGTTTAAACTGCGTTTTTAGCTTAAACTGTGTAAAAGGAGAAGCTAAATAATATTAATAATAATATCTAGATGTATAATTGAAGTCGGAAGTTTACATACACCTTAGCCAAATACATTTAAACTCCGCTTTTCACAATTCCTGACATTTAATCCTAGTAAAAATTGCCTGTCTTAGGTCAGTTAGGATCACCACTTTATTTTAAGAATGTGAAATGTCAGAATAATAGTAGAGAGTGATTTCTATCATCTTTTATTTCTTTCATCACGTTCCCGTTGGGTCAGAAGTGTACGTACACTCAATTACTATTTGGTAGCGTTGCCTTTAAATTGTTTAAAGTCAAATGTTTCGGGTAGCCTTCCACAAGCTTCCAACAATAAGTTGGGTAAATTTTGGCCCATTCCTCCTGACAGAGCTGGTGTAACTGAATCAGGTTTGTCGGCCTCCTTGCTCGCAGACGCCTTTTCAGTTCAGCCCACAAATATTCTATGGGATTGAGGTCAGGGCTTTGTGATGGCCACTCCAATACCTTGACTTTGTTGTCCTTAAGCCAATTTGCCACAACTTTGGAAGTATGCTTGTCCATTTGGAAGACCCATTTGCGACCAAGCTTTACTTTCCTGACTGATGTTGCATCAATATGTCCACATCATTTTCTTTACTCATGATGTCCTCTATTTTGTGAAGTGCATCAGTCCCTCCTGCAGCAAAGCACCCCCACAACATGATGCTGCCACCCCGTGCGTCACGGTTGGGATGGGGTTCTTTGGCTTGCAAGCCTTCCCCTTTTTTCTCCAAACATAATAATGATCATTATAGCCAAACAACAGTTCTATTTTTGTTTCATCAGACCAGAGGACATTTCTCCAAAAAGTACGATCTTTGTCCCCATGTGCAGTTGCAAACCAGTCTAGGTTTTTTATGGCTGTTTTGGAGCAGTGTCTTCTTCCTTGCTGAGCGGCCTTTCAGGTTGTGTCGATATAGGACTCGTTTTACTGTGGATGTAGATACTTTTGTACCTGTTTCCTCCAGTATCTTCACAAGGTCCTTTACTGTTGTCCTGAGATTGATTTGCACGTTTTGTGCCAAAGTACATTAATCGTGTACATGCGTGGTCCCATGGTGTTTATACTTGCGTACTACTGTTTGTACAGATGAACGTGGTACCTTCAGGCGTTTGGAAATTGCTCCCAAGGATGAACCAGATTGTGGAGGTCTACAATTAGTTTTATATGGTCTGAGGTCTTGGCTGATATCTCTTGATTTTCCCATGATGTCAAGCAAAGAGGCACTGAGTTTGAATGTAGGCCTTGAAATACATCCACAGGTACACCTCTAATTGACTCAAATGATGTCAATTAGCATATCAGAAGCTTCTACAGCCATGACATAATTTTCTGGAATTTTCCAAGCTGTTTAAAGGCACAGTCAACTTAGTGTATGTAAACTTCTGACCCACTGGAATTGTGATACATTGAATTATACGTTATCTGTCTGTAAACAATTGTTGGAAAACTTACTTGTGTTATGCACAAAGTAGATGTCCTAACAGACTTGCCAAAACTATAGTTGGTTAACAAGAAATTTGTGGAGTGGTTGAAAAACGAGTTTTAATGACTCCAACCTAAGTGTATGTAAACTACTGACTTCACTGTAATTGTACATGAAGTACAATGGTTGGGACTTGCTTTATCTCCTTAAAAATATTTATGTTGTAGAGGCATAAAAAGTTTGACTTTATTATTTAAGGCAAAGCATTTACATATGGTCAAAAGTTTAATGAAGAAAAATGATTTGTCAGGTTACTTTTGATAGACTATATAAAGCATATTCATTTTGGATTTCGGGGCAATTAGATCACACAAATGTCTAAACTACATTTGAAAGAAGAAATACAGAGGACAAAGTGATATTCAGGATCATCACTCTTAGGAGAGAATCAAAAGAACAGTGTGAATGAAGTTTCATTTTTGTACATTTATTTAAAAGCCAGTTGGTAGAGCATGGCGCTTGTAACGCCAGGGTAGTGGGTTCGATTCCCTGGACCACCCATACGTAGAATGTATGCACACATGACTGTAAGTCGCTTTGGATAAAAGCGTCTGCTAAATGGCATATATATTAAATTTACAATGACGGCATATATGGGAACAGTGGGTAAACTGGTCCGGGAACAGTGGGTTAACTGGTATGGGAACAGTGGGTTAACTGGTATGGGAACAGTGGGTTAACTGGTATGGGAACAGTGGGTAAACTGGTCTGGGAACAGTGGGTTAACTGGTATGGGAACAGTGGGTTAACTGGTCTAGGAACAGTGGGTTAACTGGTATGGGAACAGTGGGTAAACTGGTCTAGGAACAGTGGGTTAACTGGTCTAGGAACAGTGGATTAACTGGTCTAGGAACAGTGGGTAAACTGGTCTGGGAACAGTGGGTAAACTGGTCTGGGAACAGTGGATTAACTGGTATGGGAACAGTGGGTAAACTGGTATGGGAACAGTGGGTAAACTGGTATGGAACAGTGGGTTAACTGGTATGGGAACAGTGGGTAAACTGGTATGGGAACAGTGGGTAAACTGGTCTAGGAACAGTGGGTTAACTGGTCTAGGAACAGTGGGTAAACTGGTCTAGGAACAGTGGGTAAACTGGTCTGGGAACAGTGGGTAAACTGGTCTGGGAACAGTGGATTAACTGGTCTAGGAACAGTGGGTAAACTGGTCTAGGAACAGTGGGTTAACTGGTCTAGGAACAGTGGGTTAACTGGTCTAGGAACAGTGGATTAACTGGTCTAGGAACAGTGGGTTAACTAGCCTAGGAACAGTGGGTTAACTGGTCTAGGAACAGTGGGTTAACTGGTCTAGGAACAGTGGGTTAACTGGTCTAGGAACAGTGGATTAACTGGTCTAGGAACAGTGGGTTAACTGGTCTAGGAACAGTGGATTAACTGGTCTAGGAACAGTGGGTTAACTGGTCTAGGAACAGTGGATTAACTGGTCTAGGAACAGTGGGTAAACTGGCCTAGGAACAGTGGGTTAACTGGTCTAGGAACAGTGGGTTAACTGGTCTAGGAACAGTGGGTTAACTGGTCTAGGAACAGTGGGTAAACTGGTCTAGGAACAGTGGGTAAACTGGTCTGGGAACAGTGGGTAAACTGGTCTAGGAACAGTGGGTTAACTGGTCTAGGAACAGTGGGTTAACTGGTCTAGGAACAGTGGGTAAACTGGTCTAGGAACAGTGGGTTAACTGGTATGGGAACAGTGGGTAAACTGGTCTAGGAACAGTGGGTTAACTGGTCTAGGAACAGTGGGTTAACTGGTCTAGGAACAGTGGGTTAACTGGTCTAGGAACAGTGGGTAAACTGGTCTAGGAACAGTGGGTTAACTGGTCTAGGAACAGTGGGTTAACTGGTCTAGGAACAGTGGGTAAACTGGTCTAGGAACAGTGGATTAACTGGTCTAGGAACAGTGGGTAAACTGGTCTTGGAACAGTGGGTAAACTGGTCTAGGAACAGTGGGTAAACTGGTCTAGGAACAGTGGATTAACTGGTCTAGGAACAGTGGGTAAACTGGTCTTGGAACAGTGGGTAAACTGGTCTAGGAACAGTGGGTTAACTGGTCTAGGAACAGTGGGTAAACTGGTCTAGGAACAGTGGGTTAACTGGTCTAGGAACAGTGGATTAACTGGTCTAGGAACAGTGGGTTCACTGGTCTAGGAACAGTGGGTAAACTGGTCTAGGAACAGTGGGTAAACTGGTCCAGGAACAGTGGGTAAACTGGTCTAGGAACAGTGGGTAAACTGGTCTAGGAACAGTGGGTTCACTGGTCTAGGAACAGTGGGTTCACTGGTCTAGGAACAGTGGGTAAACTGGTCTGGGAACAGTGGGTAAACTGGTCTGGGAACAGTGGGTTTGTATATAGACCTACTGATAACTAGCTATAGAATAGGTTTGTATATAGACCTACTGATAGCTAGCTGTAGACCTACTGATAGATAGCTATAGAATAGGTTTGTATATATACCTACTGATAGCTAGCTATAGAATAGGTTTGTATGTAGACCTACTGATAGCTGGCTCTAGACCTACTGATAGCTAGCTATAGAATAGGTTTGTATGTAGACCTACTGATAGATATCTGTAGAATAGGTTTGTATGTAGACCTACTGATAACTAGCTATAGAATAGGTTTGTATGTTGACCTACTGATAGATATCTGTAGAATAGGTTTGTATGTAGACCTACTGATAGATACCTGTAGAATAGGTTTGTATGTAGACCTACTGATAGCGGGCTGTAGACCTACTGATAGCTAGCTGTAGACCTACTGATAGCTAGCTATAGAATAGGTTTGTATGTAGACCTACTGATAGCGGGCTGTAGACCTACTGATAGATAGCTATAGAATAGGTTTGTATGTAGACCTACTGATAGCAGGCTGTAGACCTACTGATAGCTAGCTGTAGACCTACTGATAGCTAGCTATAGAATAGGTTTGTATGTAGACCTACTGATAGCGGGCTGTAGACCTACTGATAGCTAGCTATAGAATAGGTTTGTATGTAGACCTACTGATAGCGGGCTGTAGACCTACTGATAGATATCTGTAGAATAGGTTTGTATGTAGACCTACTGATAGCTGTAGAATAGGTTTGTATGTAGACCTACTGATATCTAGCTATAGAATAGGTTTGTATGTAGACCTACTGATAGCTGTAGAATAGGTTTGTATGTAGACCTACTGATATCTAGCTATAGAATAGGTTTGTATGTAGACCTACTGATAGATATCTGTAGAATAGGTTTGTATGTAGACCTACTGATAGCGGGCTGTAGACCTACTGATAGCTAGCTATAGAATAGGTTTGTATGTAGACCTACTGATAGCTAGCTATAGAATAGGTTTGTATGTAGACCTACTGATAGCTAGCTGTAGAATAGGTTTGTATGTAGACCTACTGATAGCTAGCTATAGAATAGGTTTGTATGTAGACCTACTGATAGCTGGCTATAGAATAGGTTTGTATGTAGACCTACTGATAGCTAGCTATAGAATAGGTTTGTATGTAGACCTACTGATAGCTGGCTCTAGACCTACTGATAGCTATAGAATAGGTTTGTATGTAGACCTACTGATAGATACCTGTAGAATAGGTTTGTATGTAGACCTACTGATAGCTAGCTGTAGACCTACTGATAGCTAGCTATAGAATAGGTTTGTATGTAGACCTACTGATAGCTAGCTGTAGAATAGGTTTGTATGTAGACCTACTGATAGCGGGCTGTAGACCTACTGATAGCTAGCTATAGAATAGGTTTGTATGTAGACCTACTGATAGCTAGCTATAGAATAGGTTTGTATGTAGACCTACTGATAGCGGGCTGTAGACCTACTGATAGCTAGCTGTAGAATAGGTTTGTATGTAGACCTACTGATAGCTAGCTATAGAATAGGTTTGTATGTAGACCTACTGATAGCTATAGAATAGGTTTGTATGTAGACCTACTGATACAGTGGGACTTGCTGTATTTCTGTCTAATTAATAAACTCGAGGCTGAAAGGACATTTCCTGAAGTAAATCTGGTGTGTTTTCTTGCTTGTTTTAAAGTATGTTAGCTGTATAGTAGGTTTTGAAATATGTTATAATGGTGGTGACTGGTTATAGTTGAGAAAGTAGGTAGATAAAAAATATTGATGAATGTATTGATCGATTGATAGGATATGACAGCCTGAACATGTGAACGTTGTTTTGATGTCCTTAACGATTCAAGAGTTACAATTATATATATATAGAATTATTACATGCTAATATGCTAATGTAGGCTAATTTAAGTAGTTGTAATTTGTAGTGCAGACTATCGATAGCTATC
>NC_068447.1:1615742-1655742 GCF_023373465.1 Oncorhynchus keta | reverse complement strand
TTTTGTTTTTGGGGGTATTCTTATCATACAGCTGATGTAGCTTGTGTCATGGGGGATAATCATGATGGGGGGGTATTCTTATCATAGAGCTGATGTAGCTTGTGTCATGGGGATAATCATGATGGGGGTATTCTTATCATAGAGCTGATGTAGCTTGTGTCATGGGGGATAATCATGATGATGGGGGGGGGGGTATTCTTATCATAGAGCTGATGTAGCTTGTGTCATCGGGGATAATCATGATGAGGGGGTCCTTATCATAGAGCTGATGTAGCTTGTGTCATGGGGGATAATCATGATGATGGGGGTCCTTATCATAGAGCTGATGTAGCTTGTGTCATGGGGGATAATCATGATGGGGGTATTCTTATCATACAGCTGATGTAGCTTGTGTCATGGGGGATAATCATGATGGGGGGGTATTCTTATCATACAGCTGATGTAGCTTGTGTCATGGGGGATAATCATGATGATGGGGGTATTCTTATCATAGAGCTGATGTAGCTTGTGTCATGGGGGATAATCATGATGGGGGGGATAATATTCTTATCATACAGCTGATGTAGCTTGTGTCATGGGGGATAATCATACAGCTGATGATGGGGGGGGATAATCATGATATTCTTATCATACAGCTGATGTAGCTTGTGTCATGGGGGATAATCATGATGGGGGGGTATTCTTATCATACAGCTGATGTAGCTTGTGTCATGGGGGATAATCATGATGATGGGGGTATTCTTATCATACAGCTGATGTAGCTTGTGTCATGGGGGATAATCATGATGATGGGGGTATTCTTATCATACAGCTGATGTAGCTTGTGTCATGGGGGATAATCATGATGGGGGTATTCATGATGATGGGGGATAATCATGATGATGGGGGTATTCTTATCATACAGCTGATGTAGCTTGTCATGGGGATAATCATGATGGGGGGGTATTCTTATCATACAGCTGATGTAGCTTGTGTCATGGGGGATAATCATGATGATGGGGGTATTCTTATCATACAGCTGATGTAGCTTGTGTCATGGGGGATAATCATGATGATGGGGGTATTCTTATCATACAGCTGATGTAGCTTGTGTCATGGGGATAATCATGATGGGGGGGGTATTCTTATCATACAGCTGATGTAGCTTGTGTCATGGGGGATAATCATGATGGGGGTATTCTTATCATACAGCTGATGTAGCTTGTCATGGGGGATAATCATGATGGGGGTATTCTTATCATACAGCTGATGTAGCTTGTGTCATGGGGATAATCATGATGGGGGGGGGGTATTCTTATCATAGAGCTGATGTAGCTTGTGTCATGGGGGATAATCATGATGGGGGTTTATTCTTATCATACAGCTGATGTAGCTTGTGTCATGGGGGATAATCGTGATGATGGGGGTATTCTTATCATACAGCTGATGTAGCTTGTGTCATGGGGGATAATCATGATGATGGGGGTATTCTTATCATACAGCTGATGTAGCTTGTGTCATGGGGGATAATCATGATGATGGGGGGTATTCTTATCATACAGCTGATGTAGCTTGTGTCATGGGGGATAATCATGATGGGGGGGGTATTCTTATCATACAGCTGATGTAGCTTGTGTCATGTGGGATAATCATGATGATGGGGGGGGGGGTATTCTTATCATAGAGCTGATGTAGCTTGTGTCATGGGGGATAATCATGATGATGGGGGTATTCTTATCATACAGCTGATGTAGCTTGTGTCATGGGGGATAATCATGATGATGGGGGGGTATTCTTATCATAGAGCTGATGTAGCTTGTGTCATGGGGATAATCATGATGATGGGGGTATTCTTATCATACAGCTGATGTAGCTTGTGTCATGGGGGATAATCATGATGATGGGGGTATTCTTATCATACAGCTGATGTAGCTTGTGTCATGGGGGATAATCATGATGATGGGGGTATTCTTATCATACAGCTGATGTAGCTTGTGTCATGGGGGATAATCATGATGATGGGGGTATTCTTATCATAGAGCTGATGTAGCTTGTGTCATGGGGGATAATCATGATGATGGGTGGGTATTCTTATCATACAGCTGATGTAGCTTGTGTCATGGGGGATAATCATGATGATGGGGGTGTATTCTTATCATACAGCTGATGTAGCTTGTGTCATGGGGGATAATCATGATGGGGGTATTCTTATCATAGAGCTGATGTAGCTTGTGTCATGGGGGATAATCATGATGATGGGGGGGTATTCTTATCATAGAGCTGATGTAGCTTGTGTCATGGGGGATAATCATGATGATGGGGGTATTCTTATCATACAGCTGATGTAGCTTGTGTCATGGGGGATAATCATGATGATGGGGGTTCTTATCATACAGCTGATGTAGCTTGTGTCATGGGGGATAATCATGATGATGGGGGTATTCTTACCATAGAGCTGATGTAGCTTGTGTCATGGGGGATAATCATGATGATGGGGGTTCTTATCATACAGCTGATGTAGCTTGTGTCATGGGGGATAATCATGATGATGGGGGGGTATTCTTATCATAGAGCTGATGTAGCTTGTGTCATGGGGGATAATCATGATGATGGGGGGGGGTTCTTATCATACAGCTGATGTAGCTTGTGTCATGGGGGATAATCATGATGATGGGGGGGGGTTCTTATCATACAGCTGATGTAGCTTGTGTCATGGGGGATAATCATGAAGATGGGGGTTCTTATCATACAGCTGATGTAGCTTGTGTCATGGGGATAGTCATGATGATGGGGGTTCTTATCATACAGCTGATGTAGCTTGTGTCATGGGGGATAATCATGATGGGGGGGCATTCTTATCATACAGCTGATGTAGCTTGTGTCATGGGGATAATCATGATGGGGGTATTCTTATCATACAGCTGATGTAGCTTGTGTCATGGGGGATAATCATGATGATGGGGGTTCTTATCATACAGCTGATGTAGCTTGTGTCATGGGGGATAATCATGATGATGGGGGGGTTCTTATCATACAGCTGATGTAGCTTGTGTCATGGGGGATAATCATGATGATGGGGGGGTATTCTTATCATAGAGCTGATGTAGCTTGTGTCATGGGGGATAATCATGATGATGGGGGGGTATTCTTATCATAGAGCTGATGTAGCTTGTGTCATGGGGGATAATCATGATGGGGGGTATTCTTATCATAGAGCTGATGTAGCTTGTGTCATGGGGGATAATCATGATGATGTATTCTTATCCCACCTTCCATCTCCTTCTGTCTTTCTACTGTCATCAAGCTGTAATGATACACATTTTAGAAAATTAAACATCTACTCCATCTGTACAGTTTCCCAGGCAACCACTGCAGCAGGAATGCTGTGATACGAAATCAGCTTTCCCAAGGCAACGGAGACAGGCCCAGTGAGAGAGGCCTGATCTGTCCATCCCAGGACCCCTGTCTGCCCAGTGAGACAGGCCTGATCTGTCCATCCCAGGACCCCTGTCTGCCCAGTGAGACAGGCCTGATCTGTCCATCCCAGGACCCTGATGTCTGCCCAGTGAGACAGGCCTGATCTGTCCATCCCAGGACCCCTGTCTGCCCAGTGAGACAGGCCTGATCTGTCCATCCCAGGACCCATGTCTGCCCAGTGAGACAGGCCTGATCTGTCCATCCCAGGACCCCTGTCTGCCCAGTGAGACAGGCCTGATCTGTCCATCCCAGGACCCCTGTCTGCCCAGTGAGACAGGCCTGATCTGTCCATCCCAGGACCCCTGTCTGCCCAGTGAGACAGGCCTGATCTGTCCATCCCAGGACCCCTGTCTGCCCAGTGAGACAGGCCTGATCTGTCCATCCCAGGACCCCTGTCTGCCCAGTGAGACAGGCCTGATCTGTCCATCCCAGGACCCCTGTCTGCCCAGTGAGACAGGCCTGAGGACCCATGTCTGCCCAGTGAGAGAGGAGGTCAAAGCTGTATTTGTCTCCCGATTCAATCTTGGGGGTGACTGAAGCCTAGTGGGTGACTGAAGCCTAGTGAGTGACTGAAGCCTAGTGGGTGACTGAAGCCTAGTGGGTGACTGAAGCCAGTGGGTGACTGAAGCCTGTGGGTGACTGAAGCCTAGTGGGTGACTGAAGCCAAGTGGGTGACTGAAGCCTAGTGTGTGACTGAAGCCTAGTGGGTGACTGAAGCCAACGAGGTGACTGAAGCCAAGGTGGGTGACTGAAGCCTAGTGGGTGACTGAAGCCTAGTGAGTGACTGAAGCCTAGTGGGTGACTGAAGCCAAGGGGTGACTGAAGCCTAGTGAGTGACTGAAGCCTAGTGGGTGACTGAAGCCAAGGGGTGACTGAAGCCTAGTGAGTGACTGAAGCCTAGTGGGTGACTGAAGCCAAGGGGTGACTGAAGCCTAGTGGGTGACTGAAGCCTAGTGAGTGACTGAAGCCTAGTGGGTGACTGAAGCCTAGTGGGGACTGAAGCCAAGTGGTTGACTGAAGCCAAGGGGTGACTGAAGCCTAGTGGGTGACTGAAGCCTAGTGGGTGACTGAAGCCTAGTGGGTGACTGAAGCCAAGTGGGTGACTGAAGCCTAGTGGTTGACTGAAGCCAAGGGGTGACTGAAGCCAAGTGGGGGACTGAAGCCAAGTGGTTGACTGAAGCCAAGGGGGTGACTGAAGCCAAGGGGGTGACTGAAGCCTAGTGGGTGACTGAAGCCAAGGCGGTGACTGAAGCCTCGTGGGTGACTGAAGCCAAGTGGGTGACTGAAGCCAAGTGGTTGACTGAAGCCAAGTGGTTGACTGAAGCCTAGTGGGTGACTGAAGCCAAGGGGGTGACTGAAGCCAAGGCGGTGACTGAAGCCTCGTGGGTGACTGAAGCCAAGTGGGTGACTGAAGCCTAGTGGGTGACTGAAGCCTAGTGGGTGACTGAAGCCAAGTGGGTGACTGAAGCCAAGGGGGTGACTGAAGCCTAGTGGGTGACTGAAGCCTAGTGGGTGACTGAAGCCTAGTGGGTGACTGAAGCCTAGTGGGTGACTGAAGCCAAGTGGGTGACTGAAGCCTAGTGGGTGACTGAAGCCTAGTGGGTGACTGAAGCCAAGGGGGTGACTGAAGCCTAGTGGGTGACTGAAGCCAAGGGGGTGACTGAAGCCAAGTGGGTGACTGAAGCCTAGTGGGTGACTGAAGCCTAGTGGGTGACTGAAGCCAAGGGGTGACTGAAGCCTAGTGGGTGACTGAAGCCTAGTGGGTGACTGAAGCCTAGTGGGTGACTGAAGCCAAGTGGGTGACTGAAGCCTAGTGGGTGACTGAAGCCAAGTGGGTGACTGAAGCCTAGTGGGTGACTGAAGCCTAGTGGGTGACTGAAGCCAAGGGGGTGACTGAAGCCAAGTGGGTGACTGAAGCCTAGTGGGTGACTGAAGCCTAGTGGGTGACTGAAGCCTAGTGGGTGACTGAAGCCAAGTGGGTGACTGAAGCCTAGTGGGTGACTGAAGCCAAGTTGGTGACTGAAGCCAAGAGGGTGACTGAAGCCAAGGGGGTGACTGAAGCCAAGAGGGTGACTGAAGCCAAGGGGGTGACTGAAGCCAAGAGGGTGACTGAAGCCAAGGGGGTGACTGAAGCCAAGAGGGTGACTGAAGCCAAGTGGGTGACTGAAGCCAAGTTGGTGACTGAAGCCAAGAGGGTGACTGAAGCCAAGTGGGTGACTGAAGCCTAGTGGGTGACTGAAGCCTAGTGGGTGACTGAAGCCAAGTGGGTGACTGAAGCCTAGTTGGTGACTGAAGCCAAGAGGGTGACTGAAGCCAAGGCGGTGACTGAATCCAGGTGGGTGACTGAAGCCAAGGGGGTGACTGAAGCCTGTCGGTGACTGAAGCCAAGGGGGTGACTGAAGCCAAGTGGGTGACTGAAGCCTAGTGGGTGACTGAAGCCTAGTGGGTGACTGAAGCCAAGGGGGTGACTGAAGCCAAGGAGGTGACTGAAGCCTAGTGGGTGACTGAAGCCTAGTGGGTGACTGAAGCCAAGGGGGTGACTGAAGCCAAGGTGGTGACTGAAAGCCTGGTTGATTGAAGTGGGATACATTGGTCTCCCGGCTCCCCTCCCATCAATCTCTATAGTAGTTTGCATTTCCTAAAGCCTAAGTTATTCACTTCTACATGATATTTGTATTTATTATGGATCCCCATTAGTTCCTGGGGTTTATTATGGATCCCCATTAGTTCCTGTCAAGGCAGCAGCTACTCTTCCTGGGGTTTATTATGGATCCCCATTATTTCCTGGGGTTTATTATGGATCCCCATTAGTTCCTGGGGTTTATTATGGATCCCCATTAGTTCCTGTCAAGGCAGCAGCTACTCTTCCTGGGGTTTATTATAGATCCCCATTAGTTCCTGCCAAGGCAGCAGCTGCTCTTCCTGGGGTTTATTATGGATCCCCATTAGTTCCTGTCAAGGCAGCAGCTACTCTTCCTGGGGTTTATTATGGATCCCCATTATTTCCTGGGGTTTATTATGGATCCCCATTAGTTCCTGGGGTTTATTATGGATCCCCATTAGTTCCTGTCAAGGCAGCAGCTACTCTTCCTGGGGTTTATTATAGATCCCCATTAGTTCCTGCCAAGGCAGCAGCTACTCTTTCTGGGGTTTATTATGGATCCCAATTATTTCCTGCCAAGGCAGCAGCTACTCTTCCTGGAGTTTATTATGGATCCCCATTATTTCCTGCCAAGGCAGCAGCTACTCTTCCTGGGGTTTATTTTAGATCCCCATTAGTTCCTGTCAAGGCAGCAGCTACTCTTCCTGGGGTTTATTATGGATCCCCATTAGTTCCTGCCAAGGCAGCAGCTACTCTTCCTGGGGTTTATTATAGATCCCCATTAGTTCCTTCCTGGGGTTTATTATAGATCCCCATTAGTTCCTGCCAAGGCAGCAGCTACTCTTCCTGGGGTTTATTATAGATCCCCATTAGTTCCTGTCAAGGCAGCAGCTACTCTTCCTGGGGTTTATTATGGATCCCCATTATTTCCTGCCAAGGCAGCAGCTACTCTTCCTGGGGTTTATTATGGATCCCCATTATTTCCTGCCAAGGCAGCAGCTACTATTCCTGGGGTTTATTATGGATCCCCATTAGTTCCTGCCAAGACAGCAGATACTATTCCTGGGGTTTATTATGGATCCCCATTAGCTGACAATGTCTCTATTTTGGTTTGTTCAGGATGTGAGTTGGGGTGGGCATTCTATAGTCTATTATTTTGTATTTCTATGTTTTGGCTGGGTATGGTTCTCAATCAGGGACAGCTGTCTATCGTTGTCTCTGATTGAGAACCATACTTAGGCAGCCCTTTTTTCCACCTGTCTTGGTGGGAAGTTAACTTTGTTTGTGGCACATAGCCTTTAGCTTCACTGTTGTTTTTGTCGGCGTCATCCTAATAAAAGGAATATGTACGCTCACCACGCTGCGCTTTGATGTCTCACCATTTTGTCTCACCTTTATTTCTCATGAGTGTTCGCGTTGATCAATATCTTGGCTATGCTGGCCTACTGTAAATGATCAAATAAATGTCAGATCAATTGTGAATATATTGTCATTTATAATGATAACGCAGAGACGACATTGTACGGTTCACTTATTGTATGCTGTTTTCATGTACATTCCTTTTATGTCTAAGCTTCTAAGGCTTCTCAAGCTTTACTCATTCTGCTGAAGAAGTGTATCAGTAAAGTGTAATTAGTTACAAAACAGTAGAAATGCACCTGTGTGTTGCTGCTGTTTTGTCTCATATCCAACAGTCCATGACCAGCTCTGTTGACCATGAGAACATTTTGCCAGAGAAAATGGGTTGAGACATATTATTTAATATTTATTTGTGCCGGTGTTGCTGTTCTGTCTGTCTAGTGAATGGGCTCAGGGAGAGAGTGGAGTGGTCAGAGGAAGTTTGAGTGGAAGACAAGGGACTGAAGCTACAGAGACAAACCACAAACAGAAGCCAGTGGCCAGACCACCACCACCCCTGACATTTGGACCGAGCTGAAAGAGGTGAGAGACATGGTGATGGAGCAGAGAGCGGAGCTGAGGACCATGGAGGCTAGACGGTCTGAAGGAGCTGAGGAGCATGGAGGCTATACGGTCTGAAGGAGCTGAGAGACATGGTGATGGAGCAGAGAGCGGAGCTGAGGAACATGGAGGCTAGACGGTCTGAAGGAGCTGAGAGACATGGTGATGGAGCAGAGTGCAGAGCTGAGGAACATGGAGGCTATACGGTCTGAAGGAGCTGAGGAACATGGAGGCTAGACGGTCTGAAGGAGCTGAGAGACATGGTGATGGAGCAGAGAGCGAAGAGTGGAGAGCAGAACTGAAGAACATGGAGACTAGACGGTCTGAAGGAGCTGAGAGACATGGTGATGGAGCAGGGAGCGGGGCTGAGGAACATGGAGGCTATACGGTCTGAAGGAGCTGAGGAACATGGAGGCTAGACGGTCTGAAGGAGCTGAGAGACATGGTGATGGAGCAGAGAGTGGAGCTGAGGAACATGGAGGCTAGACAGTCTGAAGGAGCTGAGAGACATGGTGATGGAGCAGAGTGCAGAGCTGAGGAACATGGAGGCTATACGGTCTGAAGGAGCTGAGAGACATGGTGATGGAGCAGAGAGCGAAGAGTGGAGAGCAGAGCTGAAGAACATGGAGACTAGACGGTCTGAAGGAGCTGAGGAACATGGAGGCTAGACGGTCTGAAGGAGCTGAGAGACATGGTGATGGAGCAGGGAGCGGGGCTGAGGAACATGGAGGCTATACGGTCTGAAGGAGCTGAGGAACATGGAGGCTATACGGTCTGAAGGAGCTGAGAGACATGGTGATGGAGCAGGGAGCGGAGCTGAGGAACATGGAGGCTAGACGGTCTGAAGGAGCTGAGAGACATGGTGATGGAGCAGAGAGCGAAGAGTGGAGAGCAGAGCTTAGGAACATGGAGGCTAGACGGTCTGAAGGAGCTGAGAGACATGGTGATGGGAGCAGAGAGCGAAGCTGAGGAACATGGAGGCTAGACAGTCTGAAGGAGCTGAGAGACATGGTGATGGGGCAGGGAGCGAAGCTGAGGAACATGGAGGCTAGACGGTCTGAAGGAGCTGAGAGACATGGTGATGGAGCAGGGAGCGAAGCTGAGGAACATGGAGGCTATACGGTCTGAAGGAGCTGAGAGACATGGTGATGGAGCAGAGAGCGGAGCTGAGGAACATGGAGGCTAGACGGTCTGAAGGAGCTGAGAGACATGGTGATGGAGCAGCAGAGCGGAGCTGAGGAACATGGTGATGGAGCAGAGAGCGGAGCTGAGGAACATGGAGGCCAGACGGTCTGAAGGAGCTGAGAGACATGGTGATGGAGCAGAGAGCGGAGCTGAAGAACATGGAGGCTATACGGTCTGAAGGAGCTGAGAGACATGGTGATGGAGCAGAGCGGAGCTGAGGAACATGGAGGCTAGACGGTCTGAAGGAGCTGAGAGACATGGTGATGGAGCAGAGAGCGAAGCTGAGGAACATGGAGGCTAGACGGTCTGAAGGAGCTGAGAGACATGGTGATGGAGCAGGGAGCGAAGCTGAGGAACATGGAGGCTATACGGTCTGAAGGAGCTGAGAGACATGGTGATGGAGCAGAGAGCGGAGCTGAGGAACATGGAGGCCAGACGGTCTGAAGGAGCTGAGAGACATGGTGATGGAGCAGGGAGCGAAGCTGAGGAACATGGAGGCCAGACGGTCTGAAGGAGCTGAGAGACATGGTGATGGAGCAGGGAGCGAAGCTGAGGAGCATGGAGGCTAGACGGTCTGAAGGAGCTGAGAGACATGGTGATGGGAGCAGAGAGCGAAGCTGAGGAGCATGGAGGCTATACGGTCTGAAGGAGCTGAGACATGGTGATGGAGCAGAGAGCGGAGCTGAGAGACATGGTGATGGAGCAGAGAGCGGAGCTGAGGAACATGGAGGCTATACGGTCTGAAGGAGCTGAGACATGGTGATGGAGCAGAGAGCGGAGCTGAGGAACATGGTGATGGAGCAGAGAGCAGAGCTGAGGAACATGGAGGCTATACGGTCTGAAGGAGCTGAGGAACATGGAGGCTATACGGTCTGAAGGAGCTGAGAGACATGGTGATGGAGCAGGGAGCGGAGCTGAGGAACATGGAGGCCAGACGGTCTGAAGTTGGTGTCATCATTAATAGTGAACTGCAGGACCAGAGAGAGAGCCTTCAGAAAAAGTCAGAAAGCCTTTTATCACACATCATTTAAAATGTATTTTATGAAATGGTGATTGGATATTAAAGAGTTTCCATTGCCGTGACTTACATAATAATAATAACGTTTTATTTTCAAGGACAATAGAGAAGACAATAGAGAGGACAATAGAGAAGACAATAGAGAGGACAATAGAGAAGACAATAGAGAGGACAATAGAGAAGACAATAGAGAGGACAATAAAGACACTAGAGAAGACAATAGAGAAGACAATAGAGAAGACAATAGAGAAGACACTAGAGAAGACAATAGAGAGGACAATAGAGAGGACAATTAGAGAGGACAATAGAGAAGACAATAGAGAAGACTCTAGAGAAGACAATAGAGAAGACACTAGAGAAGACACTAAAGCTCGCCCAGGTGGGATGCCTGGTGGCGCCCAAGCGGGCACACCTGTCACCTTCGTTATCTGCTAACCATGTGTATGTGACAAATACAATTTGATTTGATTTGATTTGATCTGTACCCCATCTGCAATCACGTTTTGCCTTCTCTATATCTGTCTGTTCCTCTCTTTCATCCTGGTGTCAGCATTAATGTCGTTATATTTTTCATGTCCAGACGCTGTCCTGTTTCATGTCTGTTTATTAAATGTTCACTTCCTGTAATTGCTTCCTGTAATTGCTTCCTGTAATTGCTTCCTGTAATTGCTTCCTGTAATTACTTCCTGTAATTGCTTCCTGTAATTGCTTCCTGTAATTGCTTCCTGTAATTGCTTCCTGTAATTGCTCATCTCCAAGCGTCTTTCCCTTGATGATATTTGCACTGTTTAGTATTACTACATACTATAGCTGCACTGAGTAAACCTCTCAATGTTCTCCAATATTCTACCCGCTAAAACCTGCTACCATGCTCACAAACAGGGATGTAAACAAATTGTTCATAACATTTGAGATAAAAAAACAAACATTTTTGTGCATATGGAAAACATCTGGGATCTTTGATTTCAGCTCACGAAACATGGGACCAACACTTTACATGTCGAGTTTACATATTTGTTCAGTATAATGTACACAATAATACAAAGGATTAATGTAATCAATTTGAAATTCAGGCTGGTGTGAATACCAGGTATTCAGGGGTGTGAATACCTTCTGAAGGCACTAACTACCTAGCTAGCCTACCTCAATATTTGGCTTGGAAACACAATTTAATTTAAAAAAAAGAGGGCAAATAATTAGTAGTAAACCTTTTGTCATCATTGTGATGTCACCGGATTGACTGTAGATGTTGTATAACTTTAGCCAGCTAACTAAGATTGAGATGACCACTCTATTTTAGCTAGCTATCACTGCTAGCTATTTTTCATTCACTTTGCTAGTAACAGTAATGGCAAAATTGGCATCTTCTAAAGTACATTTTATGACATCATAATATGGCAAAGTAGTTTCCTACTAATTACTATCGTATTTCCATGACGCTCTAAGTTAGTGTAATTTAGACGAAAGAGTCACATTAGCGTATGAGGTGCAACTTGTGTCTACATTTACATTTACATTTAAGTCATTTAGCAGACGCTCTTATCCAGAGCGACTTACAAATTGGTGCATACACCTTATGACAACCAGTGGAACAGCCACTTGCATCTAAATCTTGTTGGGGGAGAAGGGGGGTGAGAAGGATTACTTACCCTTACTTACCCTATCCTAGGTATTCCTTGAAGAGGTGGGGTTTCAGGTGTCTCCGGAAGGTGGTGATTGACTCCGCTGTCCTGGCGTCGTGAGGAGTTTGTTCCACCATTGGGGGCCAGAGCAGCGAACAGTTTTGACTGGGCTGAGCGGGAACTGTACTTCCTCAGTGGTAGGGAGGCGAGCAGGCCAGAGGTGGATGAACGCAGTGCCCTTGTTTGGGTGTAGGGCCTGATCAGAGCCTGGAGGTACTGAGGTGCCGTTCCCCTCTACAGCTCCGTGGCGAGCACCATGGTCTTGTAGCGGATGCGAGCTTCAACTGGAAGCCAGTGGAGAGAGCGGAGGAGCGGGGTGACGTGAGAGAACTTGGGAAGGTTGAACACCAGACGGGCTGCGGCGTTCTGGATGAGTTGTAGGGGTTTAATGGCACAGGCAGGGAGCCCAGCCAACAGCGAGTTGCAGTAATCAAGACGGGAGATGACAAGTGCCTGGATTAGGACCTGCGCCGCTTCCTGTGTGAGGCAGGGTCGTACTCTGCGGATGTTGTAGAGCATGAACCTACAGGAACGGGACACCGCCTTGATGTTAGTTGAGAACGTCAGGGTGTTGTCCAGGATCACGCCAAGGTTCTTAGCGCTCTGGGAGGAGGACACAATGGAGTTGTCAACCGTGATGGCGAGATCATGGAACGGGCAGTCCTTCCCGGGAGGAAGAGGAGCTCCGTCTTGCTGAGGTTCAGCTTGAGGTGGTGATCCGTCATCCACACTGATATGTCTGCCAGACATGCAGAGATGCGATTCGCCACCTGGTCATCAGAAGGGGAAAGGAGAAGATTAATTGTGTGTCGTCTGCATAGCAATGATAGGAGAGACCATGTGAGGTTATGACAGAGCCAAGTGACTTGGTGTATAGCGAGAATAAGAGAGGGCCTAGAACAGAGCCCTGGGGGACACCAGTGGTGAGAGCGCGTGGTGAGGAGACAGATTCTCGCCACGCCACCTGGTAGGAGCGACCTGTCAGGTAGGACGCAATCCAAGCGTGGGCCGCGCCGGAGATGCCCAACTCGGAGAGGGTGGAGAGGAGGATCTGATGGTTCACAGTATCGAAGGCAGCCGATAGGTCTAGAAGGATGAGAGCAGAGGAGAGAGAGTTAGCTTTAGCAGTGCGGAGCGCCTCCGTGATACAGAGAAGAGCAGTCTCAGTTGAATGACTAGTCTTGAAACCTGACTGATTTGGATCAAGAAGGTCATTCTGAGAGAGATAGCGGTAGAGCTGGCCAAGGACGGCACGCTCAAGAGTTTTGGAGAGAAAGAGAGAAGGGATACTGGTCTGTAGTTGTTGACATCGGAGGGATCGAGTGTAGGTTTTTTCAGAAGGGGTGCAACTCTCGCTCTCTTGAAGACGGGAGGGACGTAGCCAGCGGTCAGGGATGAGTTGATGAGCGAGGTGAGGTTTTCATTTTAGTCAATAGATTCTTGCTACGTAAGCTTAACTTTCTGAACATTCGAGACGTGTAGTCTGCTTGTCATTCAATTTCCTTGCATTAGCGTAGCCTTTTCTGTAGCCTGTCAACTATGTGTCTGTCTATCCCTGTTCTCTCCTCTCTGCACAGACCATACAAACGCTCCACACACGCGTGGCCGCGACCACCCTAACCTGGTGGTCCCAGCGCGTCGACCCACGTGGAGTTCCAGGTCTCTGGTAGCCTCTGGAACTGCCAATCTGCGGCCAACAAGGCAGAGTTCATCTCAGCCTATGCCTCCCTCCAGTCCCTTGACTTCTTGGCACTGACGGAAACATGGATCACCACAGATAACACTGCTACTCCTACTGCTCTCTCCTCGTCCGCCCACGTGTTCTCGCACACCCCGAGAGCTTCTGGTCAGCGGGGTGGTGGCACCGGGATCCTCATCTCTCCCAAGTGGTCTTTCTCTCTTTCTCCCCTTACCCATCTGTCTATTGCCTCCTTTGAATTCCATGCTGTCACAGTTACCAGCCCTTTCAAGCTTAACATCCTTATCATTTATCGCCCTCCAGGTTCCCTCGGAGAGTTCATCAATGAGCTTGATGCCTTGATAAGCTCCTTTCCTGAGGACGGCTCACCTCTCACAGTTCTGGGCGACTTTAACCTCCCCCACGTCTACCTTTGACTCATTCCTCTCTGCCTCCTTCTTTCCACTCCTCTCCTCTTTTGACCTCACCCTCTCACCTTCCCCCTACTCACAAGGCAGGCAATACGCTTGACCTCATCTTTACTAGATGCTGTTCTTCCACTAACCTCATTGCAACTCCCCTCCAAGTCTCCGACCACTACCTTGTATCCTTTTCCCTCTCGCTCTCATCCAACACTTCCCACACTGCCCCTACTCGGATGGTATCGCGCCATCCCAACCTTCGCTCTCTCTCCCCCCGCTACTCTCTCCTCTTCCATCCTATCTTCTCTTCCCTCTGCTCAAACTTTCTCCAACCTATCTCCTGATTCTGCCTCCTCAACCCTCCTCTCCTCCCTTACTGCATCCTTTGACTCCCTATGTCCCCTATCCTCCAGGCCGGCTCGGTCCTCCCCTCCCGCTCCGTGGCTCGACGACTCATTGCGAGCTCACAGAACAGGGCTCCGGGCAGCCGAGCGGAAATGGAGGAAAACTCGCCTCCCTGCGGACCTGGCATCCTTTCACTCCCTCCTCTCTACATTTTCCTCCTCTGTCTCTGCTGCTAAAGCCACTTTCTACCACTCTAAATTCCAAGCATCTGCCTCTAACCCTAGGAAGCTCTTTGCCACCTTCTCCTCCCTCCTGAATCCTCCCCCTCCCTCCTCCCTCTCTGCAGATGACTTCGTCAACCATTTTGAAAAGAAGGTCGATGACATCCGATCCTCGTTTGCTAAGTCAAACGACACTGCTGGTTCTGCCCACACTGCCCTACCCTATGCTCTGACCTCTTTCTCCCCTCTCTCTCCAGATGAAATCTCGCGTCTTGTGACGGCCGGCCGCCCAACAACCTGCCCGCTTGACCCTATCCCCTCCTCTCTTCTCCAGACCATTTCCGGAGACCTTCTCCCTTACCTCACCTCGCTCATCAACTCATCCCTGACCGCTGGCTACGTCCCTCCCGTCTTCAAGAGAGCGAGAGTTGCACCCCTTCTGAAAAACCTACACTCGATCCCTCCGATGTCAACAACTACAGACCAGTATCCCTTCTCTCTTTTCTCTCCAAAACTCTTGAGCGTGCCGTCCTTGGCCAGCTCTACCGCTATCTCTCTCAGAATGACCTTCTTGATCCAAATCAGTCAGGTTTCAAGACTAGTCATTCAACTGAGACTGCTCTTCTCTGTATCACGGAGGCGCTCCGCACTGCTAAAGCTAACTCTCTCTCTCTGCTCTCATCCTTCTAGACCTATCGGCTGCCTTCGATACTGTGAACCATCAGATCCTCCTCTCCACCCTCTCCGAGTTGGGCATCTCCGGCGCGGCCCACGCTTGGATTGCGTCCTACCTGACAGGTCGCTCCTACCAGGTGGCGTGGCGAGAATCTGTCTCCTCACCACGCGCTCTCACCACTGGTGTCCCCCAGGGCTCTGTTCTAGGCCCTCTCTTATTCTCGCTATACACCAAGTCACTTGGCTCTGTCATAACCTCACATGGTCTCTCCTATCATTGCTATGCAGACGACACACAATTAATCTTCTCCTTTCCCCCTTCTGATGACCAGGTGGCGAATCGCATCTCTGCATGTCTGGCAGACATATCAGTGTGGATGACGGATCACCACCTCAAGCTGAACCTCAGCAAGACGGAGCTCCTCCTCCTCCCGGGGAAGGACTGCCCGTTCCATGATCTCGCCATCACGGTTGACAACTCCATTGTGTCCTCCTCCCAGAGCGCTAAGAACCTTGGCGTGATCCTGGACAACACCCTGACGTTCTCAACTAACATCAAGGCGGTGTCCCGTTCCTGTAGGTTCATGCTCTACAACATCCGCAAAGTACGACCCTGCCTCACACAGGAAGCGGCGCAGGTCCTAATCCAGGCACTTGTCATCTCCCGTCTTGATTACTGCAACTCGCTGTTGGCTGGGCTCCCTGCCTGTGCCATTAAACCCCTACAACTCATCCAGAACGCCGCAGCCCGTCTGGTGTTCAACCTTCCCAAGTTCTCTCACGTCACCCCGCTCCTCCGCTCTCTCCACTGGCTTCCAGTTGAAGCTCGCATCCGCTACAAGACCATGGTGCTCGCCTACGGAGCTGTGAGGGGAACGGCACCTCAGTACCTCCAGGCTCTGATCAGGCCCTACACCCAAACAAGGACACTGCGTTCATCCACCTCTGGCCTGCTCGCCTCCCTACCACTGAGGAAGTACAGTTCCCGCTCAGCCCAGTCAAAACTGTTCGCTGCTCTGGCCCCCAATGGTGGAACAAACTCCCTCACGACGCCAGGACAGCGGAGTCAATCACCACCTTCCGGAGACACCTGAAACCCCACCTCTTCAAGGAATACCTAGGATAGGGTAAGTAAGGGTAAGTAATCCTTCTCACCCCCCCTTCTCACCCCCCCAACAAGATTTAGATGCAAGTGGCTGTTCCACTGGTTGTCATAAGGTGTATGCACCAATTTGTAAGTCGCTCTGGATAAGAGCGTCTGCTAAATGACTTAAATGTAAATGTAAATGTAGGTAAGGGAGAAGGTCTCCGGAAATGGTCTGGAGAAGAGAGGAGGGGATAGGGTCAAGCGGGCAGGTTGTTGGGCGGCCGGCCGTCACAAGACGCGAGATTTCATCTGGAGAGAGAGGGGAAAAGAGGTCAGAGCATAGGGTAGGGCAGTGTGAGCAGAACCAGCGGTGTCGTTTGACTTAGCAAACGAGGATCGGATGTCATCGACCTTCTTTCAAAATGGTTGACGAAGTCATCTGCAGAGAGGGAGGAGGGAGGGGGGGATTCAGGAGGGAGGAGAAGGTGGCAAAGAGCTTCCTAGGGTTAGAGGCACAAATAAATATTGGCTGCAGTAGCGAACTCATGTAGTTAACTCATGTAGCTAACTCGTATAGCTAACTCATGTAGCTAACTCATATAGCTAACCCATGTAGCTAACTCGTATAGCTAACTCATGTAGCTAACTCATATAGCTAACCCATGTAGCTAACTCGTATAGCTAACTCATGTAGCTAACTCATGTAGCTAACTCATGTGTGAATGATGACTGCAGATGACTTCGTCAACCATTTTGAAAAGAAGGTCGACGACATCCGATCCTCGTTTGCTAAGTCAAACGACACCGCTGGTTCTGCTCACACTGCCCTACCTTATGCTCTGACCTCTTTCTCCCCTCTCTCTCCAGATGAAATCTCGCGTCTTGTGATGGCCGGCCGCCCAACAACCTGTCCGCTTGACCCTATCCCCTCCTCTCTTCTCCAGACCATTTCCGGAGACCTTCTCCCTTACCTCACCTCGCTCATCAACTCATCCCTGACCGCTGGCTACGTCCCTCCCGTCTTCAAGAGAGCGAGAGTTGCACCCCTTCTGAAAAAACCTACACTCGATCCCTCCGATGTCAACAACTACAGACCAGTATCCCTTCTCTCTTTTCTCTCCAAAACTCTTGAGCGTGCCGTCCTTGGCCAGCTCTACCGCTATCTCTCTCAGAATGACCTTCTTGATCCAAATCAGTCAGGTTTCAAGACTAGTCATTCAACTGAGACTGCTCTTCTCTGTATCACGGAGGCGCTCCGCACTGCTAAAGCTAACTCTCTCTCCTCTGCTCTCATCCTTCTAGACCTATCGGCTGCCTTCGATACTGTGAACCATCAGATCCTCCTCTCCACCCTCTCCGAGGTGGGCATCTCCGGCGCGGCCCCCCAATGGTGGAACAAACTCCCTCACGACGCCAGGACAGCGGAGTCAATCACCACCTTCCGGAGACACCTGAAACCCCACCTCTTCAAGGAATACCTAGGATAGGGTAAGTAATCCTTCTCACCCCCCCCTAAAAGATTTAGATGCACTATTGTAAGTGGCTGTTCCACTGGATGTCATAAGGTGTATGCACCAATTTGTAAGTCGCTCTGGATAAGAGCGTCTGCTAAATGACTTACATGTAAATGTAAATGTAAACTAACCCAGGGTCAAAACACGTCACACAGTGTAGCGGCGTCAGCGGCCTGAATCCAATCTGAAGCCTGTCAGTCTAAATCAGCAAAGCGTAGAATTAGCTTCCAAACGAGATTAAGTTATTTCTCGAGTTAGGTTTAAAATTCAGGGATGATGACAATGGTTGACTGTGTTTTTCTGTTAGACAAAGTGCCCAGCTGGGTGCCAGACTAATCCCCTGGTCATGAATGGATAATGGTGGGTAACATAACATGTCTAGCAATGAGGTCGGAATGGTTTAGCAACCTGCACAAATGTTTTATTCACTGTTCACTTGCTATTTTCACAGCTTGTCAGGCAAGACCTCGGAATAAAAGTGTATTATGTGACCACAAGTACTCCTCCGTTGCTCCCAGTCTCCTATGAAGACACTGATGATGAACAATTACAGGTAATGTGTGTTATGTGAAAAGTTGTATTAAAAAAATACCCATTTTGATAAACTAGTAGGTGAATTCCCAAGCCAAACAGATACAATGAGAAGAGTCATTTTGGTTGTGAAGTTCATTTGCAAAAATCTTTGTTCTTTCTTTAGAACAAAATGCAATTTACCAAAAGTATTCACACTCCACATTGTGTTGTGTTACAGACTGAATAAATAGACACCATTATGTCAAAGTGGAATTATTTCCCCAAATATATCCAAATGAGTTAAAAATGAAAAGCTGAAAATGTCAAAAATGAGTCAATAAATATTAAAACCTTTTGTTATGGCAAGCCTTAGTAAACATTTGCTAAAGTCACATAATAAGTTGCATGGACTCACTCAGTGTGCAATAATAGTGGTAAAACTATTCATTTTTCTCCACTTCCTGTCTGACTGTATCTTCCTCCCGGGGAAGGACTGCCCGTTCCATGATCTCGCCATCACGGTTGACAACTCCATTGTGTCCTCCTCCCAGAGCGCTAAGAACCTTGGCGTGATCCTGGACAACACCCTGTCGTTCTCAACTAACATCAAGGCGGTGGCCCGTTCCTGTAGGTTCATGCTCTACAACATCCGCAGAGTACGACCCTGCCTCACACAGGAAGCGGCGCAGGTCCTAATCCAGGCACTTGTCATTTCCCGTCTGGATTACTGCAACTCGCTGTTGGCTGGGCTCCCTGCCTGTGCCATTAAACCCCTACAACTCATCCAGAACGCCGCAGCCCGTCTGGTGTTCAACCTTCCCAAGTTCTCTCACGTCACCCCGCTCCTCCGCTCTCTCCACTGGCTTCCAGTTGAAGCTCGCATCCGCTACAAGACCATGGTGCTTGCCTACGGAGCTGTGAGGGGAACGGCACCTCAGTACCTCCAGGCTCTGATCAGGCCCTACACCCAAACAAGGGCACTGCGTTCATCCACCTCTGGCCTGCTCGCCTCCCTACCACTGAGGAAGTACAGTTCCCGCTCAGCCCAGTCAAAACTGTTCGCTGCTCTGGCTCCCCAATGGTGGAACAAACTCCCTCACGACGCCAGGACAGCGGAGTCAATCACCACCTTCCGGAGACACCTGAAACCCCACCTCTTTAAGGAATACCTAGGATAGGATAAAGTAATCCTTCTCACCCCCCCCCCCCCCTTAAAAGATTTAGATGCACTATTGTAAAGTGGCTGTTCCACTGGATGTCATAAGGTGAATGCACCAATTTGTAAGTCGCTCTGGATAAGAGCGTCTGCTAAATGACTTAAATGTAATGTAAATGACTGACTTGCCCAAAGGAAACTGCCCTAATGTGTGCGACTATAACACAATTGATATGCCAAAAACCGAAAGAAAAGAAAAAAAAAAAAGAAAACCTTTTTTTGAAGTCCCAGGCTCGTATAGTGGAAATATATTGGTCCTATGCAATTCCAGCTCCCAGATTGCAATTCCTTTGGCTTCCACTAGATGTCACCAGTCTTTGTTCAAGGTTTCAGACTTGTTTCTTCCAAAACGGGGAAGAATTTTGAGTTTTGGTACTAGGAGTCACAGTTGTAAATCAGTCTGTTGGCACGCAACGAAGAGGTAATTTTACTTTTCTATTGAACATACTTCTTTCCGTATGAAATATTATAGTTTAATTACATGTTTCTGGGATAGAAACATAGTTTGACTTGTTTGAACAAAGTTTAGCGGTAGCTTTTTGGATTCCTTTGTCTGCATGATGAACAAGTGGATTACTGAAATCGATGGCACCAACTAAACATACTTTTTGGGATATAAAGACTGATTTTATCTAACAAAACGACCATTCATGATGTAGCTGGGACCCTTGGGATTGCAAACAGAGGAAGATTTTCAAAAAGTAAGTGAATAGTAATCTATAATTATTATAATTATCAATAGCCTTGTTCAACCATCGTCCCTACATACGTGATCCAGGGAACAGCCCAGCTAGTCGATTACCTATCAACTAGACTCTATAACATTATCCTTTTGAATATAAAATGCAAACATAATGGCACAACATTAAAACCTCTTAAAGATCGGGTGAATTTTTAAAACTTTTTGTTAAAAATCGCGCAAAATTTCAACGTCCTGCTACTCATGCCAGGAATATAGTATATGCATATGATTAGTATGTGTGGATAGAAAACACTCTGAAGTTTCTAAAACTGGTTAAATCATGTCTGTGACTATAACAGAACGTGTGTAGCAGGCAAACCCCCAAGGAAAACTGTTCACCAAAAAAATATATATATATATCCCTCCGCCAGTCTCTGTATTGTCTATGGCAAGGGAAAATAGATAGCGCCCAGTTTACAATTCCTACAGCTTCCACATGATGTCGCCAGTCTTGGCAATTGGGTTGAAGTTAATCCTTGGTGAAATGAAGAATAGGCACTTCCTGTCATCGGGTACACCGGGGGAAGTTATGATAGAGAGAATATGGACCATGATTTCAAGACCTGCTGCTATTGAATACAGATCGCCCCGTGATCAATTTGATAGATTATTAACGTTTACAAATACCTAAAGTTGGATTACAAAAGTAGTTTTAAGTGTTTTGTCAAAGTTTATTGGCAACTTTTTTTATTTTTGGAAAGCTGTTTTTTCCTGGATCAGACAGGCTTCATAAATTGACATTTTGGGTATACATGGACGGATTTAATCGAAAAAAAAGACCCAATTGTGATGTTTATGGGACATATAGGAGTGCCAACAAAGAAGCTCGTCAAAGGTAATGAATGTTTTATATTTCATTTCATTTCTGCGTTTTGTGTAGCGCCGGCTACGCTAATTATTTTGTTTACGTCCCCTTCAGGTATTTCGGGGGATTGCATGCTATCAGATAATAGCTTCTCATGCTTTTGCCAAAAAGCATTTTAAAAATCTGACTTGTTGGCTAAGACGCTAGCGTCTCACCTTGCTCTAAGAAGTCATAACAATTGAAAAAGCATTACATTTTATTTTTTCTTCAGTTGTCATCTTCCTCTTTTTTTTTTCCTTAAATTTTTTTTTTTTTACTTCATATGGCTGCAGGGGCAGTATTGAGTAGCTTGGATGAAAAGGTGCCCATTGTAAACGGCCAGCTCCTCGGTCTCAGTTGCTTATATATATATATATTATTAGTATTGGATAGAAAACACTCTAAAGTTTCCAAAACTGTCAAAAATATTGTCTGTGAGTATAACAGAACTGATATTGCAGGCGAAATCCTGATGAAAATCAATGCAGGAAGTGGCTTCTATTTTGAAAACTACATGTTACATAGCCTGCCTTTGCTCCATTTAAAGGGATATGAACCAGATTCCTTTTCCTATCGCTTCCTCAAGGTGTCAACAGTCTTCAGACATAGTTTCAGGCTTTTATTTTGAAAAATGAGCCATAACGATAACATCGTGGTCACATGAGTTTTGCTTGCGCAACAGAATTTGGACAGCCATTGTTTTCCCCTCTCCTACTGTGAAAGACATTTGCGGTTGATATATTATCGATTATATATTGTAAAAACAACCTGAGGATTGATTATAAAAAAACGTTTGACATGTTTCTGTGGACATAATGGAAACTATTTGGAATTTTCATCTGCGTTGTCGTGACCGCTCTTTCCTGTGGATTTCTGAACATAACGCGACAAACAAACAAAGGTATTTTGGATATAAAAATCATCTTTATGGAACAAACGGAACATTTGTTGTGTAACTGGGAGTCTCGTGAGGGAAAATATCCGAAGATCATCAAAGGTAAACGATTAATTTGATTGCTTTTCTGATTTTTGTGACCGAGCTACCTGATGTTAAGTGTACTTAATGTTTTATTGTGCAATCGATCAACTTACACAAACGCTTGGATTGCTTTCGCTGTAAAGCAGAATTTCAAAGTCTGACACAACAGGTGGATTAACAAAAGGCTAATCTGTGTTTTCCTATATTGCACTTGTGATTTCATGAATGTAAATATTTATAGTAATATTTATTGTATGTAGCGCTATGCTATTCAGCGGTTGTTTTGGGTATATATGGACCGATTTAATCGAAAAAAGAGCCAATAGTGATGTTTATGGGACATATAGGAGTGCCAACAAAGAAGCTCGTCAAAAGGTAATGAATGTTTTATATTTTATTTCTGCGTTTTGTGTAGCGCCGGCTACGCTAATTATGTTGTTTAGGTCCCCTTCAGGTATTTCAGGGTGTTGCATGCTATCAGATAATAGCTTCTCATGCTTTCACCGTAAAGCATTTTAAAAATCTGACTTGTTGGTTAGAACGAGTGTAGCTTTAATTCAGTACCCTGCATGTGTGTTTTAATGAACGTTTGAGTTTTAACGAGTGCTATTAGCATTTGGCGTAGCGCATTTGCATTTCCAGATGGCTGGGTGGGGACGCAGACGTCTCAGGGGACGCTAAGAGGTTTTAAGAGGGACATGTAGCTAGCTCGCTAAACAATGAACCATAATCACAACTCATGACGTTTCTACCCTGCGTGAATCTGCAGGTAGATAACCATCCAGGTTTAATGTTCGCTAGCTATATGGCAGACCAATCCAAACTCATTTCTCTGCATGCCCACAATTATCTCAGGCAATCATGGCTAGCGGGAAGGTTGCTCGATTTTTCTGTGGCTAAACCAACTAGGCTCGTAATTTAACAATTGTATTCGTATTTACAGATGTTTACAGATTTACAGATTAATAACACGTTTGTTATTGAAAGTTGACATGTTCAAGAAGGCATTTCTGCCAGACATTTTGCTAAAAGAATAAAGGTTTACGTTCAAACGGCTCTCCTGTGACTAGTTTCCTGAAATGGGTATCTATATCTAATAAGTGGCAACCAGGGGTAGGCATGCTGCTGGCTTGATGCTGAAAAAAACATCTTGCCTCAGTAGTGTCGCCGGTCAGGAGGCGGGCTGGGGAAGGCTGACTGGGTTATGTGACCCAAGCATCCTATTGCGAGTGCCACGTCAATGAGGCCAATTGACAAAAATAATTGTCACAAGCCGATCAACCACTCTGGAGGGACGCCAAGTGCTCATTGTTAACTGGGAATATAGTCTAGGCCCTAGGCCTACGGTTGATATTGCGTTGTAGGCCTGAACATTTTGCAGTGTGGCTTTGTTAACCGGTCAAGGGGCGCTCTTTGGAAATGGGGATGGATACAAGCAGAATGGAGTAGTGCACTGCAGGAAGGCCTATGTGAATTGTGAATAATGTAAAAGCAGAACGGGAAAAGCCTCACCAGTAGACCAGTAACAAACCTTTATTGATAGGCTCCTTGGCCAATGCATGGCCAGGATAAGAAAGAAGCATTGCTGCTAAACCAGCTTTCACTATAGTAGGGCAGCGGTAGACAACCTGGTCCTAGAGTGCCGTAGGCACTTCATATTTTTGATTCAACTGGCCTGGAAGACCCGGTGTACTGGACTGATAAATTAGCTCAGTTTGTCAGGTGTGGTGCTTAGTTTCACCACACACTCTCAAACACATAGATCCCCTGAACGCAACTCACTTTCCAGCTCACTTTCCAGATCCCAATCACCTGAATTCTGATCACCTGTCCACACACCTATATGTCATTATCACACACTATTTAGTTCAGTTCATAGCATGAAGGTCTTGTTTGTTTTGTGACACACGTCTTTCAGAGCTCAGTTTTCCTCTGTGCTTTACTCCTCCTGTGTATTTACTCCTCCTGTGTATTTACTCATCCTGTGTATTTACTCCTCCCCTGCCTCACTAACCACACCTTTCGCTTATTCCCTGCCTGTACTGTTTCCTGTTACCAACCTATTGCCTGATCTCCCGGACTACGTTACAAGCCCTTTCCTGCCTATACCGTTGCCTTGTTGGACCCCCTGTGTAAGACCTTCTTCCTGCCCCTGAACCCAGCTACCTGCCTCCTCCTGTGTATGACCTTCTGCCTGCCCCTGGACCCAGCTACCTGCCTCCTCCTGTGTATGACCTTCTGCCTGCCCCTGGACCCAGATACCTGCCCCTGGACCCAGCTACATGCCTCCTCCTGTGTATGACCTTCTGCCTGCCCCTGGACCCAGCTACCAGCCTCCTCCTGTGTATGACCTTCTGCCTGCCCCTGGACCCAGCTACCTGCCTCCTCCTGTGTATGACCTTCTGCCTGCCCCTGAACCCAGCTACCTGCCCCTGGACCCAGCTACCTGCCTCCTCCTGTGTATGACCTTCTGCCTGCCCCTGGACCCAGCTACCTGCCTCCTCCTGTGTATGACCTTCTGCCTGCCCCTGGACCCAGCTACCTAACGAGTGTAGCTTTAATTCAATACCTGGAATGTGTGTTTTAATGAAAGTTTGAGTTTTATCAAAAACTAAAGGTGTCTCTCTGAAATTTCCGCTGATTGATGTTCCTTCATGGGAACTTATTCTGCGTCATCCTTAAGAAGTTAATTGAAATGCATTCCAGGTGACAACCTCATGAAGCTGGTTGAGAGAATACCAATAGTGTTTAAAGCAGTCATTAAGGCAAAAGGTTGCTACTATGAAGAATCTGAAATATAAATTGTATTTTGATTTGTTTCACACTGTTTTTATTACTACATGGGGGCGGCAGCGTAGCCTAGTGGTTAGAGCGTTGGTAACTAGTAACCGAAAGGTTGCGAGTTCAAAACCCCCGAGCTGACAAGGTACAAATCTGTCGTTCTGCCCCTGAACAGGCAGTTAACCCCACTGTTCCCAGGCCGTCATTGAAAATAAGAATATGTTCTTAACTGACTTGCCTGGTTAAATAAAGGTAAAATAAAAATAAAAAAATGTGTTATTTCCTAGTTTTGATGTCCCCACTATTATCCTACAACATAGTTTTACAATAGTATAAATAAAATAAATATACGATAGTATAAATAAAGATAAACCCTTCTATGAGTAGGTGTGTCTAAACTTTTTTTTTTTAAATACATACATTTGATTTGATTTATGGAAGACATAGACTCTTTTGTACTGTACATGTTTCCAACAGACCACATAGACCCTGTGCCCAAGAAAGTGAAGGTCACCTGCCTAAATGATTACCGGCTCCGTAGCACTCACGTATGTAGACATGAAGTGCTTTGAAAGGCTGGTCATGGCTCGTATCAACACCATCATGCTGGAAACCCTAGACCCACTCCAATTCAAATACCGCCCCAACAGATCCACAGATGACGCAATCTCAGACTCCACACTGCCCTTTCCCACCTGGACAAAAGGAACACCTATGTGAGAATGCTGTTTATTGACTACAGCTCAGCGTTCAACACCATAGTGCCCTCAAAGCTCATCACTAAGCTAAGGACCCTGGGACTAAACACCTCCCTGTGCAACCGGATCCTGAACTTCTCAACTCTATTTCTTGAACTTCATTGTTGGTTAAGGGCTTCTAAGTAAGCATTTCACAGTAAGGTCTACAACTGTTGTATTCGGCGCATGTGACAAATAAAATGTGATTTGATTGTATTTGATTGATTTGTTACCAGTTGTGTTTAACATTGTTACCGGTCACTTTTTGCACTGAGGTAAGAGTTGTTTATTATACAATATAAAAAAAATCATTTTCAAGACAAGTAACACAACGATCTATCAAACCCAATACTTTCTGTCATTTAAAAAAATGGTTTCTCTACCATCTTATCTGACAGTAAAGAGCCGGTGTAGCTGTGTCTTCCCACAGGGGTGACTTTATGTCTGTCTCCCAGAGGACAGGAGAGAATTAGTTGTGTGTGTCTCACAGCTCACAATGTCCCTCTACCTTTCTCTGTCTCAATCTTCCATAGTAGACATGTCAGAATATAGCTCTCTGCCCCAGACAGTGGGCAGGTCAGTCTATATCTATCTGCCCCAGACAGTGGGCAGGTCAGAATATAGCTCTCTGCCCCAGACCGTGGACAGGTCAGAATATAGCTCTCTGCCCCAGACCGTGGACAGGTCAGTCTATATCTATCTGCCCCAGACAGTGGGCAGGTCAGAATATAGCTCTCTGCCCCAGACAGTGGGCAGGTCAGTCTATATCTATCTACCCCAGACAGTGGGCAGGTCAGTCTATAGCTCTCTGCCCCAGACAATGGACAGGTAAGTCTATATCTCTCTGTCCTCACAGTGGACAGGTCAGTCTATATCTATCTGCCCCAGTCAGTGGACAGGTCAGTCTATATCTATCTGCCCCAGTCAGTGGACAGGTCAGTCTATCTGTGTCTCTCTGTCACACATTGTCTCTTCTACAGTGGGTCAGTCTCTGTAAATCTCAGAGGCCAGTGAACTTGTCACCCTGCCAGGTCCCGTTGGTCTTGTTCAGAGGTGCTACTCCCATGTTTACTCTCTCCTGAGGCCTTCATGGCCAGGTCTGCTGCGTCAGCCATCGGCTGCTTGTCCTCTGCCTCCGTCTCCCGGTGGTAGAAGTAGTTGAAGTTGGACACGATGACGGGGACGGGTAGGGCGATGGTCAGCACGCCAGCGATGGCGCACAGCGTCCCCACCATCTTACCGCCCATGGTGATCGGGCACATGTCCCCATAGCCCACCGTAGTCATGGTGACCACGGCCCACCAGAAGCCGTCAGGGATGCTGACGAACTGTGTGCTGGGCTCGTCCACTTCAGCAAAGTAGATGGCACTGGAGAAGAGGATGACTCCGATGAAGAGGAAGAAGATGAGCAGGCCCAGCTCCCGCATGCTGGCTTTCAGGGTCTGGCCCAGGATCTGGAGCCCCTTGGAGTGTCTGGACAGCTTGAAGATCCTGAATACCCTGACCAGGCGGATGATACGAAGGATGGCCAGGGACATGTTCTGGCTGGAGTTCTGGTCCGGGGTGGTGACCAGCTCCGTTACCAAGGTGACGAAGTACGGGATGATGGAGACAATGTCGATGATGTTCATGAGGTTGTGGAAGAAGTTGCTTTTGGAGGGACAGACCACGAAGCGCACAACCAGCTCAAAGAAGAACCAGATGATGCAGGCCGTCTCGATGATGAAGAACGGGTCAGAGAACGTGGAGGTGATGGTTTTGGGTGCGGCCGAGGGCGAGGGCAGGAACAAGGTCCCGAGGCCGCCCAGCGATTGGTTCCCATTGAAAGGCATCAGAGGCGTGACGGTGGTGGGTAGGACGGGGTCTAGGGTGTTATCCCGGAACTCCGGCAGCGTCTCCATACAGAAGATGATGATGGAGATAACGATGACAAACACGGAGACCAGCGCCACGCCGCGTGCCGCGTTGGAACTCTCGGGGTACTCAAACAGCAGCCAAAACTGCCGGTATATCTCGTTGGTCGGGAGAGGGATCTCCACTTCCTTGATGAAGCCCTCGTCCTCTCTGAACTGCTCCATGGCGTCGCTCCCCAGCTCATAGAAGACGATCTCATCAGCAAACACATCCAGTGGAACGTTGGCCGGCCGACGGATCTTCCCTCCTGACTGGTAATAGTACAGGATGCCATCGAAGCTGGGCCGGTTCCTGTCGAAGAAATACTCATTCCTCATGGGGTCAAAGTAGTGCATCCTCTTCATAGGGTCTCCCAGAAGGGTCTCGGGGAACTGGTCAAGGGTTTTGAGCTGTGTCTCGAAGCGTAGCCCGGCGATGTTGATGATGACCTTCTGGTCTCCGTCGTCTAGACCTGTCTTGTCCACGAACACATCCTCGCAGCACTCCTTAGCCAGCCGGCTGAAGATGGTCTCGCTCTGCATATGGGTCTCGCTACTCAGCAGCAACTTCCAGTTGGAGATCATGCTGGCACAGCTAGGACGCCCCCTCCTGCTGTGGGGTGGCATGACGGGTGATTGGGGCACATCCAGAGTATTGGGGGAGGGATACGGGCAGGGGGAGGTATTTCTCCTGTGGGAGGAGTGTTCGGAGAGGTAGTGGTGCTGGGGAGTGGATGTGAGGTTAGGCTGAGGGGAAAGGAGGTGGTGGGAGCCGTGGATGGAGCAGTTTTCGTGGAGCATGTCGACCGTCAGGGTTGTGGTCTCGTCCGGGTTGTCTGAGTTACCCAGCTCATCTTCCAGACTTCTGTCTATGTCGTCCAGACTCTCAAAGTCCACTAGAGCCGCCTCCATGGCTGCTACTGCTGGGGGGCTACTACAACTGCTTATACTGCTGCCACTACTACTACTACTACTACTACTACTACTACTAATACTAATGTTGCTGCAAGTACACCTAGACCCTGTCCCAGGACACTCAGAAGACTAGAGGTGTAGACCAGGGTAGACTAGTCCAAGAGACCTCGACCTTTAATACAGGTTCCAGAGAGAGGGAGGACAGGAGGTATAGACCAGGGTAGGCCCCTCCCGGTAAGTCTAGTCCAGGAGTGTTAGATCCAAGCCCTCTGTCCAGGTGAGAAGATCCACAGAACGGTAGACCTCAGCTGCCTATCAGAGGGCCAGTGTCTTCAGGCCAGTGTCTTCCCTGAGATGGAAGCAGTCTTGAGGTTAACAGGGTGATGGGCTTTCCAGCAGTCAACAGATGCTTCATCAGCTCTGCGACACACCCTCTCCTTCTCATACCTGCAGTGGGTGGGTGGGGGGGAGAGAGAGAGAGAGCATGTTAGTTTGTCTGACATCTGCAGCACATCCACTGACAGCCCTCTCACCACCGGTTATAATCTCTTGACCCTGAAACCCTGATGCTTGGCACACACACAGGCACATTCATTGGAAAACCCACTGATATTACCAATTACATAAATTATTTTTTAATTGGCAAAATTAGAAAATGTAGGCATGACATGCCAGCAACAAATGCACTACACATCCAAGTATAACAGATACAATTATGAAAGACAAGAATTCAGACTGATAAACAGCTTCAAATACTATCAGACTGTTGAACAGCTTCAAATACTATCAGCCTGTTGAGGAAATCTTTGTGGACCTTGCAGCGTAATATCAAAGAAGACTTGAGGCTGTAATCGCTTCCAAACGTGCCTGAAATAAAGTACTGAGTAAAGGTTCTGAATATGTAAATGTTATATTTATTTTGATAAAATAGTAAGCATTTCGTAAAACCTGTTTTGTCGTTGTCATTATGGGGTATTGTGATGTCATTATGGGGTATTGTGATGTCATTATGAGGTATTGTGATGTCATTATGGGGTATTGTGATGTCATTATGAGGTATTGTGATTTCATTATGGGGTATTGTGATGTCATTATGAGGTATTGTGATGTCATTATGGGGTATTGTGATGTCATTATGAGGTATTGTGATTTCATTATGGGGTGTTGTGATGTCATTATGAGGTATTGTGATTTCATTATGAGGTATTGTGATGTCATTATGGGGTATTGTGATGTCATTATGAGGTATTGTGATGTCATTATGAGGTATTGTGATGTCATTATGAGGTATTGTGATGTCATTATGGGGTATTGTGATGTCATTATGAGGTATTGTGATGTCATTATGGGGTATTGTGATGTCATTATGAGGTATTGTGATGTCATTATGGGGTATTGTGATGTCATTATGAGGTATTGTGATTTCATTATGGGGTATTGTGATGTCATTATGAGGTATTGTGATGTCATTATGGGGTATTGTGATGTCATTATGAGGTATTGTGATTTCATTATGGGGTGTTGTGATGTCATTATGAGGTATTGTGATTTCATTATGAGGTATTGTGATGTCATTATGGGGTATTGTGATGTCATTATGAGGTATTGTGATGTCATTATGAGGTATTGTGATGTCATTATGGGGTATTGTGATGTCATTATGAGGTATTGTGATGTCATTATGGGGTATTGTGATGTCATTATGAGGTATTGTGATGTCATTATGGGGTATTGTGATGTCATTATGAGGTATTGTGATGTCATTATGGGGTATTGTGATGTCATTATGAGGTATTGTGATGTCATTATGGGGTATTGTGATGTCATTATGAGGTATTGTGATGTCATTATGAGGTATTGTGATGTCATTATGAGGTATTGTGATGTCATTATGGGGTATTGTGATGTCATTATGGGGTATTGTGATGTCATTATGGGGTATTGTGATGTCATTATGAGGTATTGTGATTTCATTATGGGGTATTGTGATGTCATTATGAGGTATTGTGATTTCATTATGGGGTATTGTGATGTCATTATGAGGTATTGTGATTTCATTATGGGGTATTGTGATGTCATTATGAGGTATTGTGATTTCATTATGGGGTATTGTGATGTCATTATGAGGTATTGTGATGTCATTATGGGGTATTGTGATGTCATTATGGGGTATTGTGATGTCATTATGAGGTATTGTGATGTCATTATGGGGTATTGTGATTTCATTATGGGGTATTGTGATTTCATTATGAGGTATTGTGATGTCATTATGGGGCATTGTGATGTCATTATGGGGTATTGTGATGTCATTATGAGGTATTGTGATTTCATTATGGGGTATTGTGATGTCATTATGAGGTATTGTGATTTCATTATGGGGTATTGTGATTTCATTATGAGGTATTGTGATTTCATTATGGGGTATTGTGATTTCATTATGGGGTATTGTGATGTCATTATGAGGTATTGTGATGTCATTATGAGGTATTGTGATTTCATTATGGGGTATTGTGATGTCATTATGGGGTATTGTGATGTCATTATGGGGTATTGTGATGTCATTATGGGGTATTGTGATTTCATTATGGGGTATTGTGATTTCATTATGTGGTATTGTGATTTCATTATGGGGTATTGTGATTTCATTATGGGGTAGTGTGATGTCATTATGGGGTATTGTGATTTCATTATGGGGTATTGTGATTTCATTATGTGGTATTGTGATTTCATTATGGGGTATTGTGATTTCATTATGTGGTATTGTGATGTCATTATGGGGTATTGTGATTTCATTATGGGGTATTGTGATGTCATTATGAGGTATTGTGATGTCATTATGAGGTATTGTGATTTCATTATGGGGTATTGTGATTTCATTATGGGGTATTGTGATGTCATTATGAGGTATTGTGATGTCATTATGAGGTATTGTGATTTCATTATGGGGTATTGTGATTTCATTATGGGGTATTGTGATGTCATTATGGGGTATTGTGATGTCATTATGAGGTATTGTGATGTCATTATGAGGTATTGTGATTTCATTATGGGGTATTGTGATGTCATTATGGGGTATTGTGATGTCATTATGAGGTATTGTGATGTCATTATGAGGTATTGTGATGTCATTATGGGGTATTGTGATTTCATTATGGGGTATTGTGTGTAGATTGATGACGGGGGGGAAAAAAACAATTTTAGAATTAGGAATTACTTAATGTAACAAAATGTGAAAAAAGTCAAGGGGTTCGAATACTTTCAGAAGACACTGTGTTTGGCTGTGACAGAGAGCTCACTGTATACGGCTGTGACTGACAGAGCTCACTGTATACGGCTGTGACTGACAGAGAGCTCACTGTATACGGCTGTGACTGACAGAGAGCTCACTGTATACGGCTGTGACTGACAGAGCTCACTGTATACGGCTGTGACTGACAGAGCTCACTGTATACGGCTGTGACTGACAGAGCTCACTGTATACGGCTGTGACTGACAGAGCTCACTGTATACGGCTGTGACTGACAGAGAGCTCACTGTATACGGCTGTGACTGACAGAGCTCACTGTATACGGCTGTGACTGACAGAGAGCTCACTGTATACGGCTGTGACTGACAGAGCGCACTGTATACGGCTGTGACTGACAGAGAGCTCACTGTATACGGCTGTGACTGACAGAGAGCTCACTGTATACGGCTGTGACTGACAGAGAGCTCACTGTATACGGCTGTGACTGACAGAGAGCTCACTGTATACGGCTGTGACTGACAGAGCTCACTGTATACGGCTGTGACTGACAGAGCTCACTGTATACGGCTGTGACTGACAGAGAGCTCACTGTATACGGCTGTGACTGACAGAGCTCACTGTAGATGTCTGTGACTGACAGCTCACTGTAGATGTCTGTGACTGACAGAGCTCACTGTATACGGCTGTGACTGACAGAGAGCTCACTGTAGATGTCTGTGACTGACAGAGAGCTCACTGTATACGGCTGTGACTGACAGAGCTCACTGTAGATGGCTGTGACTGACAGAGCTCACTGTAGATGTCTGTGACTGACAGAGAGCTCACTGTATACGGCTGTGACTGACAGAGAGCTCACTATAGATGTCTGTGACTGACAGAGCTCACTGTAGATGGCTGTGACTGCAGAGCTCACTGTAGATGGCTGTGACTGACAGAGCTCACTGTAGATGGCTGTGACTGACAGAGCTCACTGTAGATGGCTGTGACTGCAGAGCCCAGTAACTATGGTTACTATATCTTATATCCCCTCCTTCTCTAGGTCACTCTACTACCGATGAATCCCTCTTTCTCTCTCCTCTCTCGCTGTCTCCCTCTCTCTATATTCCTCTCCTTCCCCCTCTCTCTCTCTGAACCCCCCTTTCTCTCCCAGTTCCCCCTCACCCCTGCTCTATCCCTCACTCTCTCCTCCTCCCCCACAGTGAGGATTAATGTGGTCTCATTTACAGAAAGATGCCGTTAGATTTTGGAAGCCAGATCCAGCAGGGTAAAACACCACCATCTGCTGTCCCCGGACCTCTCCATTATATATCACAGCGGCGTAGGTAGAAATTGTGGCTTGGCATGAGTAAAAGTGACTTGGACAACATTTTCCAGATGATATACAGCAACAATACCCTGACATATTTCAGTGAAAATGAGTGCAATCACATTGCATTACATAATCCCCTATACAGTGGACTTTGAGGCTCTGGACCGGTTCCAACCATATTTCTGTGAACAGAGTAACATCAATAGCTGTAAACTCCCTAAAAGCACTGGTTGTCCAGATTCATATGTGCTGTTGCAAGCGCAGCTGTCAGGTTCATAGACCAAGGACATTGTCTATTTGGATAGGTAGCGTCACATCACATTTTCTGGCCTATCCGTACTATGGGACAATTTCCTGTGCATGTGAACCTCGTATCTGCGCCGCAATAGTGAAATATGAAACGGGAGCGTTCTTATTTTAGCTCAGTGAACGGGAGTCGAGCGGATGAATCGATAGAAGTTTCATCTCAGATGGATTTACAGCTGTCAAGATGGGGAAAAAAATATAAAATAATTTAGTAGAATTTAAACAAGACCACTTTCTCTTTTTGTTCTTAGCGCTGAAGTTGAAAGGAGTCTGCACACACTCGAATGGTGTCTCTACGCCGCTCAATGACATTATCGATCATAGTCTGCTGATGGTTATGTGTTATGGCTTTTCACCCACTACTATATTGTGAATAAAGAGCTACTTTTCTAACAGAACACAGAGGGTGTTCTTTAATGAAAGCCTCTCCAACATAATCCAGGTAGAATTAGGTATTCCCCAGGGCAGCTGTCTAGGCCCCTTTCTTTTTTTCAATCTTTACAATAGAGGGTTACTCCAAGCAGTTTAGTCACCGTCACCATCCTCAATTCCACATGATTTATTACAAGATTCAGTTGAGATTTTGGGTTTAGTGAAATGATTTGTCCCAAATACAAACGCTCTTAGTTTCAAAGCTGAAGTTGTAATGAAGTTGCAAGGAGTTTGTATGGACGTCTGGTAGAAATGTCTCTCTCATCAGTTAGATGAAAGTGTCACTAAGTGTGATCATATTTATTTGACTGTTATAAGAAATGTGAAATCTTATTGTACAATGTTTATTAACCTCTTGCTTCTACCTGGCACGCAGGCGTCCCATCTAGAGCTCTGGAAATGCAAATGCGCTACGCTAAATGCTAATAGTATTAGTTAAAACTCAAACGTTCATTAAAATACACATGCAGGGTATTGAATTAAAGCTACACTCGTTGTGAATCCAGGCAACAAGTCAGATTTTTAAAATGCTTTTCGGCGAAAGCATGAAGAGCTATTATCTGATAGCATGTAACACCACAAAAGACCCGCAGGGGACGTAAACAAAATAATTAGCATATTCAGCGCTACACAAACCGCACAATAAAATATAAAACATTCATTACCTTTGACCATCTTCTTTGTTCCCACTCCTAGATGTCCCATAATCACTATTGGGTCTTTTTTTTGATTAAATCGGTCCATATATAGCCTAGATATCGTTCTATGTAGACTGTGTGATAAATGAAAAAAATAGTATTTCATAACGTAACGTCATTTTTTAAAATTCAAAAAGTCGACGATAAACTTTCACAAAACACTTCGAAATACTTTTGTAATGCAACTTTAGGTATTAGTAAACGTTAATAAGCGATCAAATTAAGTGTTTTCTATAGGGATCCATCTTGAAATACTGTCCGTCTATTTCTCAACCAAAATATCCGGTCGGAGACCGGATGAAATGGGCTGTCTCTTGTTCGTTTGACCAAGAAACAAATCTAGGCAAATGACAAGACTGTTGACATCGTGTGGAAGCTGTAGGTACTGCAACCTCAGCCATATTTTATGTCTTTCTCCCATAACAATTGGTTGAAGCGGCGGATGGATATATTTTTCCACTTTCAGTGATCAGATTTTCCTGCACTTTTCAATGAAACGCACGTTATGTTAAAGCCCCAGCCGTGATTTAACCAGTTTTATAAACGTCTGAGTGTTTTCTATCCACACATACTAATCATATGCATATACTATATTCCTGGCATGAGTAGCAGGGCGCTGAAATGTTGCGCGATTTTTAACAGAATGTTCGAAAAAGTAGAGGGTAGACTGAAGAGGTTAATGTGAATGTTTCAATATTTAGAAAGCATTTCAGAAATGTTCTCACGGATCCCTACGGAGCTGTGTCCTTACGAACACCTGATCCCCATTTCCGTAATTGTAACTGTATAAATGTGCCCTTTGGTTTCCATTGGGCTGTTGGCTTTATTTTTTATTCCAATGTGTCACACCCTGACCTTATAGATCCTTTTTTATGTCTCTATTTTGGTTTGGTCAGGGCGTGAGTTGGGGTGGGCATTCTATGTTTTGTGTTCTATGTTTTCTATTTCTGTATGTTTGGCCGGGTGTGGTTCTCAATCAGAGGCAGCTGTCTATTGAGGACCATATTTAGCCTTTTCCCACCTGTGTTTTGTGTGTAGTTGTTTTTTTGTGTCTGCACCAGACAGAACTGTTTCGGTTTCGTTCGTTCCCTTTGTTATTCAGTGTTCAGTTCTATTAAAATATCATGAACACTTACCAGCCTGCGCTTTGGTCCACTTCTTCAAACAGCCGTTACACAATGTCAGTTGGTCGTGTACCTGTGCTGTGTTGTTTCGGCTTTCGTGCCGTGCAGATGATTACGGATCTCGCCCCGTGTGATAATCATTGTGCGATTGTGTATTTATTCTAGGTACTCCTCGCTCTTTTGTTTGGGTCTCAACCCTGTGTTGCCTTTACCTGGCACTCTGCAATGTGGGTAAATAAAATTAAAATCTGTTCCGCATTCCTGCGCCTGTCTCCCAATCCCTTGTACCAGCGTGACAAATTTCAAGCACTATTGCCCCACTTTTGTTGAATAGGAATAAAATCGTACATGATTTCTCATCTTTTGATAATATGTGCGCTATGTACTTGAGCTTGAATGAAGATTGATGAGGAAAAACATGACTTTTAGAATAAGGCTGTAATATAACAACATTTGGAAAAGGTAAAGGGTTCTGATGTAAATAAACTGAAGGACACTATCAGGCTATCACCATTAAGTACACAGAGACAGAGGCTGCTACTCTCTGTTATTATCTATGCATGGTCACTTTAAATAACTCCACCTGCATGTACATATTACCTCAATTACCTCAACTAACTGGTGGGGCTCCATTGACTCGGTAGTATTACTACTGTTATTATTACTGTACTACTGTTATTTTACTGATACTCTTTAATTATTTGTTCATTTTAACTCATACTTTTTTTGTTTGTTGGTATTTTCTTAAAACTGCGTTGTTGGTTATGGGCTTTGTAAGTCACCATTTCACTACACCTGTTGTATTCGGTGCATGTGAAAAATACAATTTGATTTGATTTGATTTTGATGCAGAGATGGATGGAATATTGATAGATTCCTGCAGAGTAAATGCTGATTGATTTACATTAACAAAATTAAAGATGGCCAGGAGATTAAATACAAATCTAAAGTTAACAGTAGACTATGTAGTTCCTACTCTAACTGACTTGGTCCATGAGCAAATCCATCAGCTTTCTGACTGACCACATACCATCTCTGTTTTAACAGAGACAAGCTACTCCACTAACCTTTTGTACTTTTGTCGTCCTTTTAACAAAACTAAATATAGCAGCCGTTAAACCGTATAATTGCAGCGGCGCACGGGCTCTTATCTCTCACTCTTATCTCCCTCGTGCAACAACAGCTGGTCGGGAAAAGACTCCCGGCAAAGAGGAGAGTAGAGCTCAAGACGAAGTATCAACACACACAGCCAGCTCTACTTGTTGTCTGACACACAAACACACACACACACACACACACACACACATGAGAGTGCTCAACCAGAGCCTGAGCACCTGCCCTTTTTTGCCCTCCTATGAAAATGAGCCCTCGCCACTCTGTGGATTTAAAAAAAATGTATGAATGAGTTTTTAAATGTCATTTTGATTCTCTTTTCATTTTCAATGAATTGTACAAAACACAACAGACAACCTACCCGTTGATAGACCCAGTATGGCACGTCTTCCCAAACTTTGTTTCCTGGGTCCTGAAACGTTCCCGGTCCTGTTGTCCGCTGCACCTGGAGAGGCATGTCGACTGTTGAGAGAGTCCGTTCTGTCTGTGTTGATGGGGTGGCTGGCTAGCGGCAGGTATCACCCCCGGGCTTAGCATGCGGACAGAAGGCTCAGCGGAAGCGGCCAGGGCAATCACCCGCGAGACAGATGTGAGGGTGACATAACCACAACAACATGATTACAATTAATTTGGCCAATTCCCTGGTTGGAGGAAGATACAAATCCTCTCACCATCCGGCCTCTGGAGAGAGAGAGAGAGAGAGAGAGAGAGAGAGAGAGAGAGAGAGAGAGAGGAGAGAGAGAGAGAGAGAGAGAGAGAGAGAGAGAGAGAGAGAGAGAGAGAGAGAGAGAGAGAGAGAGAGAGAGAGAGAGAGAGAGAGAGAGAGAGAGAGAGAGAGAGAGAGAGAGAGAGAGAGAGAGAGAGAGAGAGAGAGAGAGAGAGAGAGAGAGAGAGAGAGAGAGAGAGAGAGAGAGAGAGAGAGAGAGAGAGAGAGAGAGAGAGAGAGAGAGAGAGAGAGAGAGAGAGAGAGAGAGAGAGATATAGATATAGAGGGAGAGATAGAGAGTGATGGAGAGAGAGAGTTAGAGATGGAGAGAGGGAGAGAGGGAGAGAGAGATGGTGAGAGGGAGAGAGGGAGAGAGAGGTGGAGAGAGAGAGAGACAGAGACAGACAATGTTAACACGTGTCCCATGCCAATAAAGTCCCTTGAATTGAATTGACAGAGAAAGATGAGATGGAGAGAGAGAGACAGAGGGATGAGAGAGGTGGAGAGAGAGAGAGAAAAGAGCAACCAGTGAAGAACAAACACCATTGTAAATACAAACCATATTCATGCTTATTTATTTTACCTTGTGTACTTTCACCATTTGTACATTGTTACAACACTGTATATATAATATGACATTTGTAATGTCTTTATTGTTTTGAAATTTCTGTATGTTTAATGAGAGAGAGAGAGAGAGAGAGAGAGAGAGAGAGAGAGAGAGAGAGAGAGAGAGAGAGAGAGAGATAGAGATAGAGATAGAGAGAGGGAGAGATAGAGAGTGATCGAGAGAGAGAGTTAGAGAGGGAGAGATAGAGAGTGATAGAGAGAGAGTTTGAGAGAGAGATAGAGAGTGATGGAGAGAGAGAGTTAGAGATGGAGAGAGGGATAGAGAGAGTTAGAGAGGGAGAGAGAGAGAGGGAGCGAGAGATGGTGAGAGATGGTGAGAGGGAGAGAGGGAGAGAGAGATGGTGAGAGAGAGACGGGGGGAGAGAGAGAGCGAGAGAGAGATGGTGAGAGGGAGAGAGGGAGAGAGAGAGAGAGAGAGAGAGACGGAGACGGAGACAGGTGAGAAAAGAGCAACCAGTGAAGAACAAACACCATTGTAAATACAAACCATATTCATGCTTATTTATTTTACCCTGTGTACTTTCACCATTTGTACATTGTTACAACACTGTATATATAATATGACATTTGTAATGTCTTTATTGTTTTGAAATTCCTGTATGTTTAATGAGAGAGAGAGAGAGAGAGAGAGAGAGAGAGAGAGAGAGAGAGAGAGAGAGAGAGAGAGAGAGAGAGAGAGAGAGAGAGAGAGAGAGAGACAGAGAGACAGAGAGACAGAGAGGTAGAGAGAGAGAGGTGACAGCATTCCCTCCCACATATGCCCCCCTAGGCACAACTATGACAACACAACCAACAAAAACAGGTCATAACTCCTGCAGCTCTGTCGCATGCTGGGTATGTACATAGTCAATGGTAAGCTGAGAGGGGACTCCTATGGTAGGTACACCTACAGCTCTGTGGAACACTGGGTCTGTACATAGTCAATGGTAGGCTTTGAGGGGACTCCTATGGTAGGTACACCTACAGCTCTGTGGAACACTGGGTCTGTACATAGTCAATGGTAGGCTTTGAGGGGACTCCTATGGTAGGTACACCTACAGCTCTGTGGAACACTGGGTCTGTACATAGTCAATGGTAGGCTTTGAGGGGACTCCTATGGTAGGTACATCTATATCTCTGTTACATCCTGGGTATGTACATAGTCAATGGTAGGCTTCAAGGGGACTCCTATGGTAGGTACATCTATAGCTCTGTTACATCCTGGGTATGTACATAGTCAATGGTAGGCTTTGAGGGGACTCCTATGGTAGGTACACCCATAGCTCTGTTACATCCTGGGTATGTACATAGTCAATGGTAGGCTTTGAGGGGACTCCTAAGGTAGGTACACACTTCTCTTGGCAGTAGTGCTGTAGACTACTTTATCACTGACCTCAACCCAGAGTCTCTCAGAGCGTTCAGTCAGCCCACTGACCTCAACCCAGAGTCTCTCAGAGTGTTCACAGTCAGCCCACTGACCTCAACCCAGAGTCTCTCAGAGCGTTCAGTCAGCCCACTGACCTCAACCCAGAGTCTCTCAGAGAGTTCACAGTCAGCCCACTGACCTCAACCCAGAGTCTCTCAGAGAGTTCACAGTCAGTCCACTGACCTCAACCCAGAGTCTCTCAGACCGTTCACAGTCAGTATATTAACCAGACCATCCCCTGGCATGGAGCTATATTAACCAGACCATCCCCTGGTACAGTGCTATATTAACCAGACCATCCCCTGGCATGGAGCTATATTAACCAGACCATCCCCTGGTACAGTGCTATATTAACCAGACCATCCCCTGGTACAGTGTTATATTAACCAGACCATCCCCTGGCATGGTGTTATATTAACCAGACCATCCCCTGGTACAGTGTTATATTAACCAGACCATCCCCTGGTACAGTACTATATTAACCAGACCATCCCCTGGTACAGTGTTATATTAACCAGACCATCCCCTGGTACAGGGCTATATTAACCAGACCATCCCCTGGTACAGTGC
>NC_068447.1:1595374-1615642 GCF_023373465.1 Oncorhynchus keta | reverse complement strand
CCCCTGGTACAGTGCTATATTAACCAGACCATCCCCTGGTACAGTGCTATATTAACCAGACCATCCCCTGGTACAGTGTTATATTAACCAGACCATCCCCTGGTACAGAGCTATATTAACCAGACCATCCCCTGGCACAGTGTTATATTAACCAGACCATCCCCAGGCACAGTACTATATTAACCAGACCATCCCCTGGTACAGTGCTATATTAACCAGACCATCCCCTGGTACAGTGTTATATTAACCAGACCATCCCCTGGTAGAGTGTTATATTAACCAGACCATCCCCTGGCATGGAGCTATATTAACCAGACCATCCCCTGGTACAGTGCTATATTAACCAGACCATCCCCTGGTACAGTGCTATATTAACCAGACCATCCCCTGGTACAGTGTTATATTAACCAGACCATCCCCTGGTACAGTGTTATATTAACCAGACCATCCCCAGGCACAGTGTTATATTAACCAGACCATCCCCTGGCACAGTGTTATATTAACCAGACCATCCCCTGGTACAGTGTTATATTAACCAGACCATCCCCTGGTACAGTGTTATATTAACCAGACCATCCCCTGGTACAGTGCTATATTAACCAGACCATCCCCTGGTACAGTGCTATATTAACCAGACCATCCCCTGGCATGGAGCTATATTAACCAGACCATCCCCTGGTACAGTGCTATATTAACCAGACCATCCCCTGGCATGGAGCTATATTAACCAGACCATCCCCTGGTACAGTGTTATATTAACCAGACCATCCCCTGGTACAGTGCTATATTAACCAGACCATCCCCTGGCATGGAGCTATATTAACCAGACCATCCCCTGGTACAGTGCTATATTAACCAGACCATCCCCTGGCATGGAGCTATATTAACCAGACCATCCCCTGGCATGGAGCTATATTAACCAGACCATCCCATGGTACAGTGCTATATTAACCAGACCATCCCCTGGCATGGAGCTATATTAACCAGACCATCCCCTGGCATGGAGCTATATTAACCAGACCATCCCCAGGTACAGTGCTATATTAACCAGACCATCCCCTGGCATGGAGCTATATTAACCAGACCATCCCCTGGCATGGAGCTATATTAACCAGACCATCCCATGGTACAGTGCTATATTAACCAGACCATCCCCTGGCATGGAGCTATATTAACCAGACCATCCCCTGGCATGGACCTATATTAACCAGACCATCCCCTGGCATGGAGCTATATTAACCAGACCATCCCCTGGTACGGTGCTATATTAACCAGACCATCCCCTGGCATGGAGCTATATTAACCAGACCATCCCCTGGCATGGACCTATATTAACCAGACCATCCCCTGGCATGGAGCTATATTAACCAGACCATCCCCTGGCATAGAGCTATATTAACCAGACCATCCCCTGGTACAGTGCTATATTAACCAGACCATCCCCTGGCACAGTGCTATATTAACCAGACCATCCCCTGGCACAGTGCTATATTAACCAGACCATCCCCTGGTACAGTGCTATATTAACCAGACCATCCCCTGGCATGGCACAGTGCTATATTAACCAGACCATCCCCTGGCATGGAGCTATATTAACCAGACCATCCCCTGGCATGGAGCTATATTAACCAGACCATCCCCTGGCATGGAGCTATATTAACCAGACCATCCCCTGGTACAGTGCTATATTAACCAGACCATCCCCTGGCATGGAGCTATATTAACCAGACCATCCCCTGGTACAGTGCTATATTAACCAGACCATCCCCTGGCATGGAGCTATATTAACCAGACCATCCCCTGGTACAGTGTTATATTAACCAGACCATCCCCTGGTACAGTGCTATATTAACCAGACCATCCCCTGGCATGGAGCTATATTAACCAGACCATCCCCTGGCATGGAGCTATATTAACCAGACCATCCCCTGGCATGGAGCTATATTAACCAGACCATCCCCTGGTACAGTGCTATATTAACCAGACCATCCCCTGGTACAGTGCTATATTAACCAGACCATCCCCTGGCACAGTGCTATATTAACCAGACCATCCCCTGGTACAGTGTTATATTAACCAGACCATCCCCTGGTACAGTGCTATATTAACCAGACCATCCCCTGGCATGGAGCTATATTAACCAGACCATCCCCTGGCATGGAGCTATATTAACCAGACCATCCCCTGGCATGGAGCTATATTAACCAGACCATCCCCTGGCATGGAGCTATATTAACCAGACCATCCCCTGGCATGGAGCTATATTAACCAGACCATCCCCTGGTACAGTGTTATATTAACCAGACCATCCCCTGGTACAGTGTTATATTAACCAGACCATCCCCTGGTACAGTGCTATATTAACCAGACCATCCCCTGGTACAGTGCTATATTAACCAGACCATCCCCTGGTACAGTGCTATATTAACCAGACCATCCCCTGGTACAGTGCTATATTAACCAGACCATCCCCTGGTACAGTGCTATATTAACCAGACCATCCCCTGGCACAGTGCTATATTAACCAGACCATCCCCTGGCACAGTGCTATATTAACCAGACCATCCCCTGGCACAGTGCTATATTAACCAGACCATCCCCTGGTACAGTGCTATATTAACCAGACCATCCCCTGGTACAGTGTTATATTAACCAGACCATCCCCTGGTACAGTGTTATATTAACCAGACCATCCCCTGGTACAGTGCTATATTAACCAGACCATCCCCTGGTACAGTGCTATATTAACCAGACCATCCCCTGGTACAGTGTTATATTAACCAGACCATCCCCTGGTACAGTGTTATATTAACCAGACCATCCCCTGGTACAGTGTTATATTAACCAGACCATCCCCTGGTACAGTGTTATATTAACCAGACCATCCCCTGGTACAGTGTTATATTAACCAGACCATCCCCTGGTACAGTGCTATATTAACCAGACCATCCCCTGGTACAGTGTTATATTAACCAGACCATCCCCTGGTACAGTGCTATATTAACCAGACCATCCCCTGGTACAGTGTTATATTAACCAGACCATCCCCTGGTACAGTGTTATATTAACCAGACCATCCCCTGGCATGGAGCTATATTAACCAGACCATCCCCTGGTACAGTGCTATATTAACCAGACCATCCCCTGGTACAGTGCTATATTAACCAGACCATCCCCTGGCATGGAGCTATATTAACCAGACCATCCCCTGGTACAGTGCTATATTAACCAGACCATCCCCTGGCACAGTGCTATATTAACCAGACCATCCCCTGGTACAGTGCTATATTAACCAGACCATCCCCTGGCATGGAGCTATATTAACCAGACCATCCCCTGGCATGGAGCTATATTAACCAGACCATCCCCTGGCACAGTGCTATATTAACCAGACCATCCCCTGGTACAGGGCTATATTAACCAGACCATCCCCTGGCACAGTGCTATATTAACCAGACCATCCCCTGGCACAGTGCTATATTAACCAGACCATCCCCTGGCACAGTGCTATATTAACCAGACCATCCCCTGGCATGGCACAGTGCTATATTAACCAGACCATCCCCTGGCATGGAGCTATATTAACCAGACCATCCCCTGGCATGGAGCTATATTAACCAGACCATCCCCTGGCATGGAGCTATATTAACCAGACCATCCCCTGGCACAGTGCTATATTAACCAGACCATCCCCTGGCATGGAGCTATATTAACCAGACCATCCCCTGGCACAGTGCTATATTAACCAGACCATCCCCTGGCATGGAGCTATATTAACCAGACCATCCCCTGGTACAGTGTTATATTAACCAGACCATCCCCTGGTACAGTGCTATATTAACCAGACCATCCCCTGGCATGGAGCTATATTAACCAGACCATCCCCTGGCATGGAGCTATATTAACCAGACCATCCCCTGGCATGGAGCTATATTAACCAGACCATCCCCTGGTACAGTGCTATATTAACCAGACCATCCCCTGGTACAGTGCTATATTAACCAGACCATCCCCTGGCACAGTGCTATATTAACCAGACCATCCCCTGGTACAGTGTTATATTAACCAGACCATCCCCTGGTACAGTGCTATATTTACCAGACCATCCCCTGGCATGGAGCTATATTAACCAGACCATCCCCTGGCATGGAGCTATATTAACCAGACCATCCCCTGGCATGGAGCTATATTAACCAGACCATCCCCTGGCATGGAGCTATATTAACCAGACCATCCCCTGGCATGGAGCTATATTAACCAGACCATCCCCTGGTACAGTGTTATATTAACCAGACCATCCCCTGGTACAGTGTTATATTAACCAGACCATCCCCTGGTACAGTGCTATATTAACCAGACCATCCCCTGGTACAGTGCTATATTAACCAGACCATCCCCTGGTACAGTGCTATATTAACCAGACCATCCCCTGGTACAGTGCTATATTAACCAGACCATCCCCTGGTACAGTGCTATATTAACCAGACCATCCCCTGGCACAGTGCTATATTAACCAGACCATCCCCTGGCACAGTGCTATATTAACCAGACCATCCCCTGGTACAGTGCTATATTAACCAGACCATCCCCTGGTACAGTGTTATATTAACCAGACCATCCCCTGGTACAGTGTTATATTAACCAGACCATCCCCTGGTACAGTGCTATATTAACCAGACCATCCCCTGGTACAGTGCTATATTAACCAGACCATCCCCTGGTACAGTGTTATATTAACCAGACCATCCCCTGGTACAGTGTTATATTAACCAGACCATCCCCTGGTACAGTGTTATATTAACCAGACCATCCCCTGGTACAGTGTTATATTAACCAGACCATCCCCTGGTACAGTGTTATATTAACCAGACCATCCCCTGGTACAGTGCTATATTAACCAGACCATCCCCTGGTACAGTGTTATATTAACCAGACCATCCCCTGGTACAGTGCTATATTAACCAGACCATCCCCTGGTACAGTGTTATATTAACCAGACCATCCCCTGGTACAGTGTTATATTAACCAGACCATCCCCTGGTATGGAGCTATATTAACCAGACCATCCCCTGGCATGGAGCTATATTAACCAGACCATCCCCTGGCACAGTGCTATATTAACCAGACCATCCCCTGGCACGGAGCTATATTAACCAGACCATCCCCTGGTACAGTGCTATATTAACCAGACCATCCCCTGGCACAGTGCTATATTAACCAGACCATCCCCTGGCACAGTGCTATATTAACCAGACCATCCCCTGGCATGGCACAGTACTATATTAACCAGACCATCCCCTGGCATGGAGCTATATTAACCAGACCATCCCCTGGCATGGAGCTATATTAACCAGACCATCCCCTGGCACAGTGCTATATTAACCAGACCATCCCCTGGCATGGAGCTATATTAACCAGACCATCCCCTGGCACAGTGCTATATTAACCAGACCATCCCCTGGCATGGAGCTATATTAACCAGACCATCCCCTGGTACAGTGTTATATTAACCAGACCATCCCCTGGTACAGTGCTATATTAACCAGACCATCCCTGGCATGGAGCTATATTAACCAGACCATCCCCTGGCATGGAGCTATATTAACCAGACCATCCCCTGGTACAGTGCTATATTAACCAGACCATCCCCTGGTATAGTGCTATATTAACCAGACCATCACCTGGCACAGTGCTATATTAACCAGACCATCCCCTGGTACAGTGTTATATTAACCAGACCATCCCCTGGTACAGTGTTATATTAACCAGACCATCCCCTGGCATGGAGCTATATTAACCAGACCATCCCCTGGCATGGAGCTATATTAACCAGACCATCCCCTGGCATGGAGCTATATTAACCAGACCATCCCCTGGCATGGAGCTATATTAACCAGACCATCCCCTGGCATGGAGCTATATTAACCAGACCATCCCCTGGCATGGAGCTATATTAACCAGACCATCCCCTGGTACAGTGTTATATTAACCAGACCATCCCCTGGTACAGTGCTATATTAACCAGACCATCCCCTGGTACAGTGCTATATTAACCAGACCATCCCCTGGTACAGTGCTATATTAACCAGACCATCCCCTGGCATGGAGCTATATTAACCAGACCATCCCCTGGCATGGAGCTATATTAACCAGACCATCCCCTGGCATGGAGCTATATTAACCAGACCATCCCCTGGCATGGAGCTATATTAACCAGACCATCCCCTGGCATGGAGCTATATTAACCAGACCATCCCCTGGCATGGAGCTATATTAACCAGACCATCCCCTGGCATGGAGCTATATTAACCAGACCATCCCCTGGCATGGAGCTATATTAACCAGACCATCCCCTGGCATGGAGCTATATTAACCAGACCATCCCCTGGCATGGAGCTATATTAACCAGACCATCCCCTGGCATGGAGCTATATTAACCAGACCATCCCCTGGCACGGTGCTATATTAACCAGACCATCCCCTGGCATGGAGCTATATTAACCAGACCATCCCCTGGCATGGAGCTATATTAACCAGACCATCCCCTAGCATGGCACAGTACTATATTAACCAGACCATCCCCTGGCACAGTGCTATATTAACCAGACCATCCCCTGGCATGGAGCTATATTAACCAGACCATCCCCTGGCATGGAGCTATATTAACAAGACCATCCCCTGGCATGGAGCTATATTAACCAGACCATCCCCTGGCATGGAGCTATATTAACCAGACCATCCCCTGGTACAGTGCTATATTAACCAGACCATCCCCTTGCATGGAGCTATATTAACCAGACCATCCCCTGGCACGGCACAGTGCTATATTAGCACACTACCCCTTTGTTAAGAGATGGGGGTTAACAAGGGGTGGACACTCAGGATACCACAGCAGAACCGTCCACACCAGACCCTGACCATAGAGTCTACATCATAGCAGAACAGTCCACACCAGACCCTGACCATAGAGTCTACATCACAACAGAACAGTCCACACCAGACCCTGACCATAAAGTCTACATCACAACAGAACAGTCCACACCAGACCCTGACCATAAAGTCTACATCACAACAGAACAGTCCACACCAGACCCTGACCATAGAGTCTACATCACAACAGAACAGTCCACACCAGACCCTGACCATAGAGTCTACATCACAACAGAACAGTCCACACCAGACCCTGACCATAGAGTCTACATCACAGCAGAACAGTCCACACCAGACCCTGACCATAGAGTCTACATCACAACAGAACAGTCCACACCAGACCCTGACCATAGAGTCTACATCACAACAGAACAGTCCACACCAGACCCTGACCATAGAGTCTACATCACAACAGAACAGTCCACACCAGACCCTGACCATAGAGTCTACATCACAGCAGAACAGTCCACACCAGACCCTGACCATAGAGTCTACATCACAACAGAACAGTCCACACCAGACCCTGACCATAGAGTCTACATCACAACAGAACAGTCCACACCAGACCCTGACCATAGAGTCTACATCACAGCAGAACAGTCCACACCAGACCCTGACCATAGAGTCTACATCACAGGTTGAATAATAATAAGGCAGATCAGTTGAAACTGGAGCAGCAGCACGGCCATGTGGACTGGGGACAGCAAGGAGTCATCATGTCAGGTAGTCCTGGGGCATGGTCCCAGGGCTCAGGTCCTCCGAGAGAGAGAAAGAAAGAAAGCGAGAAAATTAGAGAGAGCATACTTAAATTCACACAGGACACCAGATACGACAGGAGAAGTACTCCAGATATAACAAACTGACCTTAGCCCCCTGACACAAACTACTGCAGCATAATTACTGGAGGCTGAGACAGGAGGGGTCAGGAGACACTGTGGCCCCATCCGATGACACCCCGGACGGGGCCAAACAGGAAGGATATAACCCCACCCACTTTGCCAAAGCACAGCCCCCACACCTGGCACACTTACCATCCTGAGACAAGGCTGAGTATAGCCCACAAAGATCTCTGCCACGGCACAACCCAAGGGGACGCCAACCCGGACAGGAAGATCATGTCAGTGACTCAACCCACTCAAGTGACACACCCCTCCTAGGGACGGTATGAAAGAGCCCTAGTAAGCCAGTGACTCAGCCCCTGTAATAGGGTTAGAGGCAGAGAGAGAAAGGGCGGTTCGTTGCTCCAGAGCCTTTCCGTTCACCTTCACACTCCTGGGCCAGACTACACTCAATCAGATGACCCACTGAAGAGATGAGTCTTCAGTAAAGACTTAAAGGTTGAGACCGAGTTTGCGTCTCTCACATGGGTAGGCAGACCATTCCATAAAAATGGAGCTCTATAGGAGAAAGCCCTGCCTCCAGCTGTTTGCTTAGACATTCTAGGGACAATTAGGAGGCCTGCGTCTTGTGACCGTAGCGTACGTGTAGGTATGTACGGCAGGACCAAATCAGAGAGATAGGTAGGAGCAAGCCCATGTAATGCTTTGTAGGTTAGCAGTAAAACCTTGAAATCAGCCCTTGCCTTAACAGGAAGCCGGTGTAGAGAGGCTAGCACTGGAGTAATATGATCAAATTTTTTGGTTCTAGTCAGGTTTCTAGAAGCCGTATTTAGCACTAACTGAAGTTTATTTTGTGCTTTATCCGGGTAGCCGGAAAGTAGAGCATTGCAGTAATCTAACCTAGAAGTGACAAAAGCATGGATTAATTTTTCTGCATCATTTTTAGACAGAAAGTTTCTGATTTTTGCAATGTTACGTAGATGGAAAAAAGAGGCCATGATTATTTTCATCATCAGATACTCAACTCGTCTAAAGAAGGCCAGTTTATTGCTTCTTTAATCAGTACAACAGTTTTCAGTTGTGCTAACATGATTTCAAAAGCGTTTTGAAATGATCAATTGGCCTTTTAAAATTATAGACCTGGATTAGCCAACACAACGTGCCATTGGAACACAGGAGTGATGGTTGCTGATAATTGGCCTCTGTACGTCTATGTAGATATTACCTAGGATAGGGTAAGTAAGGGTAAGTAATCCTTCTCACCCCCCTTCTCCCCCAAAAAAAAGATTTAGATGCAAGTGGCTGTTCCACTGGATGTCATAAGGTGTATGCACCAATTTGTAAGTCGCTCTGGATAAGAGCGTCTGCTAAATGACTTAAATGTAAATGTAAATGTAATATTCCATAAAAAATCTGCCGTTTATAGCTACTATAGTCATTTACAACATTAACAATGTCTACACTGTATTTGTTATCAATTTGATGTTATTTAATGGACAAAAATGTGCTTTTATTTCAAAAACAAGGACATTTCTAAGTGACCTCAAGCTTTTGAACGTTAGTGCATATAGTCAATGGTAAGCTTCGAGGGGACTCCTATGGTAGGTACACCCATAGCTCATCTCTTGGCAGTAGTGCTGTAGACTACTTTATCACTGACCTCAACCCAGAGTCTCTCAGAGCGTTCACAGTCAGCCCACTGACCTCAACCCAGAGTCTCTCAGAGCGTTCAGTCAGTCCACTGACCTCAACCCAGAGTCTCTCAGAGAGTTCACAGTCAGCCCACTGACCTCAACCCAGAGTCTCTCAGAGCGTTCACTGTCAGCCCACTGACCTCAACCCAGAGTCTCTCAGAACGTTCACAGTCAGTCCACTGACCTCAACCCAGAGTCTCTCAGAGCCTTCACAGTCAGTCCACTGACCTCAACCCAGAGTCTCTCAGAGCCTTCACAGTCAGCCCACTGACCTCAACCCAGAGTCTCTCAGAGAGTTCACAGTCAGTCCACTGACCTCAACCCAGAGTCTCTCAGAGCGTTCACTGTCAGCCCACTGACCTCAACCCAGAGTCTCTCAGAACGTTCACAGTCAGTCCACTGACCTCAACCCAGAGTCTCTCAGAGCCTTCACAGTCAGTCCACTGACCTCAACCCAGAGTCTCTCAGAGCCTTCACAGTCAGCCCACTGACCTCAACCCAGAGTCTCTCAGAGAGTTCACAGTCAGTCCACTGACCTCAACCCAGAGTCTCTCAGAGCGTTCACAGTCAGTCCACTGACCTCAACCCAGAGTCTCTCAGAACATTCACAGTCAGCCCACTGACCTCAACCCAGAGTCTCTCAGACCGTTCACAGTCAGCCCACTGACCTCAACCCAGAGTCTCTCAGAGCGTTCACAGTCAGCCCACTGACCTCAACCCAGAGTCTCTCAGAGTGTTTACAGTCAGTCCACTGACCTCAACCCAGAGTCTCTCAGAGTGTTTACAGTCAGCCCACTGACCTCAACCCAGAGTCTCTCAGAGCGTTTACAGTCAGCCCACTGACCTCAACCCAGAGTCTCTCAGAGTGTTTACAGTCAGCCCACTGACCTCAACCCAGAGTCTCTCAGAGTGTTTACAGTCAGCCCACTGACCTCAACCCAGAGTCTCTCAGAGCGTTTACAGTCAGCCCACTGACCTCAACCCAGAGTCTCTCAGAGCGTTCACAGTCAGTCCACTGACCTCAACCCAGAGTCTCTCAGAGAGTTCACAGTCAGCCCACTGACCTCAACCCAGAGTCTCTCAGAGCGTTCAGTCCACTGACCTCAACCCAGAGTCTCTCAGAGCGTTCAGTCCACTGACCTCAACCCAGAGTCTCTCAGACCGTTCACAGTCAGCCCACTGACCTCAACCCAGAGTCTCTCAGAACATTCACAGTCAGCCCACTGACCTCAACCCAGAGTCTCTCAGAGCCTTCACAGTCAGCCCACTGACCTCAACCCAGAGTCCCTCAGAGCGTTCACAGTCAGCCCACTGACTTCAACCCAGAGTCTCTCAGAGCCTTCACAGTCAGTCCACTGACCTCAACCCAGAGTCCCTCAGAGCGTTCACAGTCAGTCCACTGACTTCAAGCAATTTGTAAGTCGCTCTGGATAAGAGCGTCTGCTAAATGACTTAAATGTAAATGTAAATGTAACCCAGAGTCCCTCAGAACATTCACAGTCAGCCCACTGACCTCAACCCAGAGTCCCTCAGACCATTCACAGTCAGCCCACTGACCTCAACCCAGAGTCCCTCAGACCATTCACAGTCAGCCCACTGACACCCCTATCAAATCACAGCAAAATCACAGTCTACTTGAACAGAGCAATACTCAATCAAGACGCATCAAAGCCAAAGGAACCGAGTAACATTAAGAAATGCTATAGATGGAAGGAAAGTAGTGTAGAAATCTACCAGAAATCTATTAGGCAACAATATATTCAATCCCCTTTAAGACAACATCCTGGACAAAATGTTCCACTGTAATAGTGAAGGTGTAAACTTGGCAGTAGAAAACTTAAACGGTAAATTTGACCTCTAAGCTTCCCTATCAAATCCCAAAAATTGCAACAGAAAACCACAAAAACTAAAACCAATGACAAATGGTCCCAATACACAAAAGTGAAGACAAATTTGACCTCAATAACTACCGTGGTATATGTGTCAACAGCGACCTTGGGAGAATCCTCTGCTTAATCATTAACAGCAGACTCCTACATTTCCTCAGTGAAAACAATGCACTGAGCAAATGTCAAATTGTCTTTTACCAAATTACCTTATGACAGACCACGTATTCACCCTGCTCACCCGAATTGACAAATAAACAAACCAAAACAAAGGCAAAGTATTTTAATGGTTTGTTGCTTTCAAAAAAGTTTCCGATTCAATTTGGCATGAGGGTCTGCAGCATGATCACTGTCATAGCAGCCACATACAAACAGCAGCATCACTATCATATCAGCCACATACAAACAGCATGATCACTGTCATAGCAGACACATACAAACAGCGTGATCACTGTCATAGCAGACACATACAAACAGCATGATCACTGTCATAGCAGACACATACAAACAGCGTGATCACTGTCATAGCAGCCACATTCAAACAGCAGCATCACTATCATAGCAGCCACATACAAACAGCATGATCACTATCATAGCAGCCACATAAAAACAGCATGATCACTTTGCTCATTGTATAATTTGTTCTCACATCTACATGCTCTCATGTTCTCACCATTTCTGTTTAGTTGTTGAATTCATTGCACAACACAACAGCATTCAATGACCAGTTAAAAAAGAAAGTCAAACCCTTATACCCTTAAACTATAACCACTAACCGCTAACCGCTACACAGAGCCGACATTGTTGTCACCATACACTAAAATACCAAAAATTGTGGACACTTGCTAATCGAACATCTCATTCCAAAATCATGAGCATTAATATGGAGTTGTCCCTCCTTTGCTGCTATAACAGCCTCCACTCTTCTGGGAAGGCTTTCCACTAGATGTTGGAACATTGCTGCTATAACAGCCTCCACTCTTCAGGGAAGGCTTTCCACTAGATGTTGGAACATTGGTGCTATAACAGCCTCCACTCTTCTGGGAAGACTTTCCACTAGATGTTGGAACATTGCTGCTATAACAGCCTCCACTCTTCTGGGAAGGATTTCCACTAGATGTTGGAACATTGCTGCTATAACAGCCTCCACTCATCTGGGAAGGCTTTCCACTAGATGTTGGAACATTGCTGCTATAACAGCCTCCACTCATCTGGGAAGGCTTTCCACTAGATGTTGGAACATTGCTGCGGGGACTTGCTTCCATTCAGCCACAACAGCATTAGTGAGGTCGGGCACTGATGTTGGGTGATTAGACCTGGCTCGCAGTCAGTGTTCCAAATCATCCCAAAGGTGTTCAATGGGATTGAAGTAAGGGCTCTGCCCCCACTACCCCTCTCAAGCCTCTATATACATTGATGCCCCCCATTTTCTTATATATATATATACAGTGCCTTGCGAAAGTATTCGCCCCCCTTGAACTTTGCGACCTTTTGCCACATTTCAGGCTTCAAACATAAAGATATAAAACTGTATTTTTTAGTGAAGAATCAACAACAAGTGGGACACAATCATGAAGTGGAACGACATTTATTGTATATTTCAAACTTTTTTAACAAATCAAAAACTGAAAAATTGGGCATGCAAAATTATTCAGCCCCCTTAAGTTAATACTTTGTAGCGCCACCTTTTGCTGCGATTACAGCTGTAAGTCGCTTGGGGTATGTCTCTATCAGTTTTGCACATAGAGAGACTGACATTTTTTCCCATTCCTCCTTGCAAAACAGCTCGAGCTCAGTGAGGTTGGATGGAGAGCATTTTTGAACAGCAGTTTTCGGTTCTTTCCACAGATTCTCGATTGGATTCAGGTCTGGACTTTGACTTGGCCATTCTAACACCTGGATATGTTTATTTTTGAACCACTCCATTGTAGATTTTGCTTTATGTTTTGGATCATTGTCTTGTTGGAAGACAAATCTCCGTCCCAGTCTCAGGTCTTTTGCAGACTCCATCAGGTTTTCTTCCAGAATGGTCCTGTATTTGGCTCCATCCATCTTCCCATCAATTTTAACCATCTTCCCTGTCCCTGCTGAAGAAAAGCAGGCCCAAACCATGATGCTGCCACCACCATGTTTGACAGTGGGGATGGTGTGTTCAGGGTGATGAGCTGTGTTGCTTTTACGCCAAACATAACGTTTTGCATTGTTGCCAAAAAGTTCAATTTTGGTTTCATCTGACCAGAGCACCTTCTTCCACATGTTTGGTGTGGCTTGTGGCAAACTTTAAACAACACTTTTTATGGATATCTTGAAGAAATGGCGTTCTTCTTGCCACTCTTCTATAAAGGCCAGATTTGTGCAATATACGACTGATTGTTGTCCTATGGACAGAGTCTCCCACCTCAGCTGTAGATCTCTGCAGTTCATCCAGAGTGATCATGGGCCTCTTGGCTGCATCTCTGATCAGTCTTCTCCTTGTATGAGCTGAAAGTTTAGAGGGACGGCCAGGTCTTGGTAGATTTGCAGTGGTCTGATACTCCTTCCATTTCAATATTATCACTTGCACAGTGCTCCTTGGGATGTTTAAAGCTTGGGAAATCTTTTTGTATCCAAATCCAGCTTTAAACGTCTTCACAACAGTATCTCGGACCTGCCTGGTGTGTTCCTTGTTCTTCATGATGCTCTCTGCGCTTTTAACGGACCTCTGAGACTATCACAGTGCAGGTGCATTTATACGGAGACTTGATTACACACAGGTGGATTGTATTTATCATCATTAGTCATTTAGGTCAACATTGGATCATTCAGAGATCCTCACTGAACTTCTGGAGAGAGTTTGCTGCACTGAAAGTAAAGGGGCTGAATAATTTTGCACGCCCAAATTTTCAGTTTTTGATTTGTTAAAAAAGTTTGAAATATCAAATAATAATACTAGAAAAAAAAAAAAATATATATATATATATATATATATATATATATATACACACACAACCCTCTGATAAAACTAGACAGAAATGGTAAGATAGTATAGTGTTGTTATCGGCCCTTAATACCATCTCTCCTCTCCTCTCCTCTCCTCTCCTCTCCTCTCCTCTCCTCTCCTCTCCTCTCCTCTCAAGAGTAAACCAGTTGTATCTGCTCATCAGTCAGTCCCTCTAACAGCATGCTAATCAAACAGCCATCAGTGGATCAATAGCTATCCGCTGTCTGGAACCCTGGAACCCAGAGAGACTCCACAAAGCATTTCAGACGCTATCAGCAGCAAGCTGAGACAGACCACTGGGGAGAGGAGATAATGCTTTTAATACTCAACACAGAGCGATAGAGAGGATGTGTCATCACATTACTACAGCACTTAGAGAGGGGGGAGAGAGAAAGAGAGAGGAAATGGAGAGAGATAAACAGAGATGGATAATTCACACTACCGGTCAAAGGTCAAAGAACACTCACTCACCTACTAAAGGTTTTTTCTTTATTTTTACTATTTTCTACATTGCAGAAAAACAGTGAAGATATCAGAGACATAACACATATGGAGTCATGTAGTGAACAAATCAAAATATATTTTACAATTGAGATTCTTTCAAATTAACCATCCTTTGCCTTGAAGTTTGTGGAAATGTTAAATTAATGAAGGAGAATATTATTATTTTTTTAAAATGTATTTAACCTTTATTTAACCAGGTAGGCTAGTTGAGAACAAGTTCTCATTTACAACTGCGACCTGGCCAAGATAAAGCATAGCAGTGTGAACAGACAACACAGAGTTACACATGGAGTAAACAATAAACAAGTCAATAACACAGTAGAAAAAAAAGTCTATATACATTGTGTGCAAAAGGCATGAGGAGGCGAATAATTACAATTTAGCAGATTAACACTGGAGTGATAAATGATCAGATGGTCATGTGCAGGTAGAGATACTGGTGTGCAAAAGACCAGAAAAGTAAATAAATAAAATCAGTATGGGGATGAGGTAGGTAAATTGGGTGGGCTATTTACCGATGGACTATGTACAGCTGCAGCGATCGGTTAGCTGCTCAGATAACAGATGTTTAAAGTTGGTGAGGGAGATAAGAGTCTCCAACTTCAATGATTTTTGCAATTCGTTCCAGTCACAGGCAGCAGAGAACTGGAAGGAAAGGCGGCCAAATGAGGTGTTGGCTTTAGGGATGATCGGTGAGATACACCTGCTGGAGCGCTAGCTACCGGGTGGGTGTTATCGTGAGCTGAGATAAGGAGGCGCTTTACCTAGCATAGACTTATAGATGACCTGGAGCCAGTGGGTCTGGCGACGAATATGTAGCGAGGGCCAGCCGACTAGAGCATACAGGTCGCAGTGGTGGGTGGTATAAGGTGCTTTAGTAACAAAAGGGATGGCACTGTGATAAACTGCATCCAGTTTGCTGAGTAGAGTATTGGAAGCTATTTTGTAGAGGACATCGCCAAAGTCGAGGATCGGTAGGATAGTCAGTTTTATTAGGGAAAGTTTGGCGGCGTGAGTGAAGGAGGCTTTGTTGCGAAATAGAAAGCCGATTCTAGATTTGATTTTGGATTGGAGATGTTTGATATGAGTCTGGAAGGAGAGTTTGCAGTCTAGCCAGACACCTAGGTACTTGTAGATGTCCACATATTCTAGGTCGGAACCATCCAGGGTGGTGATGCTAGTCGGGCGTGCGGGTGCAGGCAGCGAACGGTTGAAAAGCATGCATTTGGTTTTACTAGCGTTTAAGAGCAGTTGGAGGCCACGGAAGGAGTGTTGTATGGCATTGAAGCTTGTTTGGAGGTTAGATAGCACAGGGTCCAAGGAAGGGCCAGAAGTATACAGAATGGTGTCGTCTGCGTAGAGGTGGATCAGGGAATCGCCCGCAGCAAGAGCAACATCATTGATATTATATACAGAGAAAAGAGTCGGCCCGAGAATTGAACCCTGTGGCACCCCCATAGAGACTGCCAGAGGACCGGACAACATGCCCTCCGATTTGACACACTGAACTCTGTCTGCAAAGTAGTTGGTGAACCAGGCAGTTATTGGAAAAACCGAGGCTACTGAGTCTGCCGATAAGAATATGGTGATTGACAGAGTCGAAAGCTTTGGCCAGGTCGATGAAGACGGCTGAACAGTCTTTTATCGATGGCGGTTATGATATCGTTTAGTACCTTGAGCGTGGCTGAGGTGCACCCATGACCAGCTCTGAAACCAGATTGCATAGCGGAGAAGGTACGGTGGGATTCGAGATGGTCAGTGACCTGTTTGTTGACTTGGCTTTCGAAGACCTTAGATATGCAGGGCAGGATGGATATAGGCTGTAACAGTTTGGGTCCAGGGTGTCTCCCCCTTTGAAGAGGGGGATGACCGCGGCAGCTTTCCAATCCTTGGGGATCTCAGACGATATGAAAGAGAGGTTGAACAGGCTGGCAATAGGGGTTGCGACAATGGCGGCGGATAGTTTCAGAAATAGAGGGTCCAGATTGTCAAGCCCAGCTGATTTGTACAGGTCCAGGTTTTGCAGCTCTTTCAGAACATCTGCTATCTGGATTTGGGTAAAGGAGAAGCTGGGGAGGCTTGGGCGAGTAGCTGCGGGGGGCGGAGCTGTTGACCGAGGTCGGAGTAGCCAGGAGGAAGGCATGGCCAGCTGTTGAGAAATGCTTGTTGAAGTTTTCGATTATCATGGATTTATCGGTGGTGACCGTGTTACCTAGCCTCAGTGCAGTGGGTTGCTGGGAGGAGGTGCTCTTGTTCTCCATGGACTTTACAGTGTCCCAGAACTTTTTGGAGTTAGAGGTTCAGGATGCAAATTTCTGCTTGAAAAAGCTTGCCTTTTACAGCGTTGTATCATATTGTCCAGTATTACAGTTTATATCATATTGTCCAGTACTACAGTTTATATCATATTGTCCAGTATTACAGTTTGTATCATATTGTCCAGTATTACAGTTTATATCATATTGTCCAGTATTACAGCGTTGTATCATATTGTCCAGTATTACAGTTTATATCATATTGTCCAGTATTACAGTTTATATCATATTGTCCAGTATTGCAGTTTATATCATATTGTCCAGTACTACAGTTTATATCATATTGTCCAGTATTACAGTTTATATCATATTGTCCAGTATTACAGTTTATATCATATTGTCCAGTACTACAGTTTATATCATATTGTCCAGTATTACAGTTTATATCATATTGTCCAGTATTACAGTTTATATCATATTGTCCAGTACTACAGTTTATATCATATTGTCCAGTATTACAGTTTATATCATAACATCAACCCAGAGTCTCTCAGAGCGTTTACAGTCAGCCCACTGACCTCAACCCAGAGTCTCTCAGAGCGTTCACAGTCAGTCCACTGACCTCAACCCAGAGTCTCTCAGAGAGTTCACAGTCAGTCCACTGACCTCAACCCAGAGTCTCTCAGAGCGTTCAGTCCCCTGACCTCCACCCACAGTCACACAGAACGTTCAGTCCACTGACCTCAACCCAGAGTCTCACAGAGCGATCACACTCAGCCCACTGACCTCAACCCAGAGTCTCTCACAACATTCACAGTCAGCCCACTGACCTCAACCCAGAGTCTCTCAGAGCCTTCACAGTCAGCCCACTGACCTCAACCCAGAGTCCCTCAGAGCGTTCACAGTCAGCCCACTGACTTCAACCCAGAGTCTCTCAGAGCCTTCACAGTCAGTCCACTGACCTCAACCCAGAGTCCCTCAGAGCGTTCACAGTCAGTCCACTGACTTCAAGCAATTTGTAAGTCGCTCTGGATAAGAGCGTCTGCTAAATGACTTAAATGTAAATGTAAATGTAACCCAGAGTCCCTCAGAACATTCACAGTCAGCCCACTGACCTCAACCCAGAGTCCCTCAGACCATTCACAGTCAGCCCACTGACCTCAACCCAGAGTCCCTCAGACCATTCACAGTCAGCCCACTGACACCCCTATCAAATCACAGCAAAATCACAGTCTACTTGAACAGAGCAATACTCAATCAAGACGCATCAAAGCCAAAGGAACCGAGTAACATTAAGAAATGCTATAGATGGAAGGAAAGTAGTGTAGAAATCTACCAGAAATCTATTAGGCAACAATATATTCAATCCCCTTTAAGACAACATCCTGGACAAAATGTTCCACTGTAATAGTGAAGGTGTAAACTTGGCAGTAGAAAACTTAAACGGTAAATTTGACCTCTAAGCTTCCCTATCAAATCCCAAAAATTGCAACAGAAAACCACAAAAACTAAAACCAATGACAAATGGTCCCAATACACAAAAGTGAAGACAAATTTGACCTCAATAACTACCGTGGTATATGTGTCAACAGCGACCTTGGGAGAATCCTCTGCTTAATCATTAACAGCAGACTCCTACATTTCCTCAGTGAAAACAATGCACTGAGCAAATGTCAAATTGTCTTTTTACCAAATTACCTTATGACAGACCACGTATTCACCCTGCTCACCCGAATTGACAAATAAACAAACCAAAACAAAGGCAAAGTATTTTAATGGTTTGTTGCTTTCAAAAAAGTTTCCGATTCAATTTGGCATGAGGGTCTGCAGCATGATCACTGTCATAGCAGCCACATACAAACAGCAGCATCACTATCATATCAGCCACATACAAACAGCATGATCACTGTCATAGCAGACACATACAAACAGCGTGATCACTGTCATAGCAGACACATACAAACAGCATGATCACTGTCATAGCAGACACATACAAACAGCGTGATCACTGTCATAGCAGCCACATTCAAACAGCAGCATCACTATCATAGCAGCCACATACAAACAGCATGATCACTATCATAGCAGCCACATAAAAACAGCATGATCACTTTGCTCATTGTATAATTTGTTCTCACATCTACATGCTCTCATGTTCTCACCATTTCTGTTTAGTTGTTGAATTCATTGCACAACACAACAGCATTCAATGACCAGTTAAAAAAAGAAAGTCAAACCCTTATACCCTTAAACTATAACCACTAACCGCTAACCGCTACACAGAGCCGACATTGTTGTCACCATACACTAAAATACCAAAAATTGTGGACACTTGCTAATCGAACATCTCATTCCAAAATCATGAGCATTAATATGGAGTTGTCCCTCCTTTGCTGCTATAACAGCCTCCACTCTTCTGGGAAGGCTTTCCACTAGATGTTGGAACATTGCTGCTATAACAGCCTCCACTCTTCAGGGAAGGCTTTCCACTAGATGTTGGAACATTGGTGCTATAACAGCCTCCACTCTTCTGGGAAGACTTTCCACTAGATGTTGGAACATTGCTGCTATAACAGCCTCCACTCTTCTGGGAAGGATTTCCACTAGATGTTGGAACATTGCTGCTATAACAGCCTCCACTCATCTGGGAAGGCTTTCCACTAGATGTTGGAACATTGCTGCTATAACAGCCTCCACTCATCTGGGAAGGCTTTCCACTAGATGTTGGAACATTGCTGCGGGGACTTGCTTCCATTCAGCCACAACAGCATTAGTGAGGTCGGGCACTGATGTTGGGTGATTAGACCTGGCTCGCAGTCAGTGTTCCAAATCATCCCAAAGGTGTTCAATGGGATTGAAGTAAGGGCTCTGCCCCCACTACCCCTCTCAAGCCTCTATATACATTGATGCCCCCCATTTTCTTATATATATATATACAGTGCCTTGCGAAAGTATTCGCCCCCCTTGAACTTTGCGACCTTTTGCCACATTTCAGGCTTCAAACATAAAGATATAAAACTGTATTTTTTAGTGAAGAATCAACAACAAGTGGGACACAATCATGAAGTGGAACGACATTTATTGTATATTTCAAACTTTTTTAACAAATCAAAAACTGAAAAATTGGGCATGCAAAATTATTCAGCCCCCTTAAGTTAATACTTTGTAGCGCCACCTTTT